>NC_139591.1:9267198-9434698 GCF_946808225.1 Silurus aristotelis
GTGGCAAAAAAGTTTAATAATTTAGAGAAGTGATGTTCAGGTTAAACCTTTTAAATTTTTAAATTTTGCTCTGAAGTACAATAAGGACAAAACTAAACATGAAGAAAAATGTGTAACTAATATGTAAATTAATAAACAAACTAAGCACAATACCATTAGCTGCTGCAGTCATGATCGAAATAGATTTTTTCATTTCCTCTATAAAGGGAATTAACTCCTCTCTGAGAAGCAGGCTTTTTAATCTTTCTTCATATCTGTGAGCACAGAATACATCAACAATTCAAAACCTAATTCAAATAATTCTGGTTTTATTTCTTTCCCAGAGCCATTAAACTCACCCGGGAACTTTAACCAGCATCAGGAAGAAGCGGTCTGCCTCTGCAAGCTGAGACACATCACCATTGAATGATAGCAGCTTCTTCACCTGTAACATTCAGTTGATTTCTTAGCAATCCGCAGGCCAGTGAGACACCCAGAGCATCAGTTTTAAATGTCAAGCAAATACTACTGCATATTAAAAATAATTTAAGCGATCTTTATCCTAATTATTATTACGAATAAGCAATGATAGTTATGTGTCAGAGGCTTTTTTTTTTTTTTTACTTATTACTTTCTTTTAGGTTCAGAGATATTATGCAAACTACAGGATTCAAGAGTTTGTCATATGTACAGGAAACAGTTTGTTACACAATACAATGAAACTATCAAATTACAATTAAATTAGCAAAGTTATTATTTATGTTCCAAATAACAGGTGAAATATGTGCATGTATAAAGTGAGCAGTGTTCAGTGTAATCCTCATACAAAGGCATGTGCAAAGTCCTAGCAAGGTAGATTGGGTCCATTGGGTATATGTTTGTATTCCCACTGTAAGGGGCTAAATTTGTTTATGCAAAAATACGCAGAGGTCAGCTCTAGTCAATTTTGACATTTGCATTGTGGGTGCGTGTGTTTGTAGAAATGACGGGGACTACAATGATTGGGGGTGAGCCAATGGATGAGTGTTCAGCCTTGAAGCTCGATCTTTAACACTCCTGTAGAGTCTGCCTGACTGTAGGAGTGGGAAAAAGCTATGCTTTTGTCATTGAGTGACTTTTGTCTTTGATGATGATTGCTCTTCTAATGAATCTGGCCTGGTGGTGGCTCTCCAGTGTTGTTAAGGTTGTTCGATGGTTTTAGCAGCTCTCACCAGCTGCTGTAAAGCCTTACAATTTGCTGTGCAGCTTCCAAACTAGAATGTTATGGAGCTGGTGTGCATGCTCTCAATAGCACACCTATAGAAACTATCACTTAGGCGTAAGGTGTGTTACTTCTGGCTTCTCCGATTAACATTCATCTCCTTTGTTTTGCTGACATTTAGAGAGATCGTTGTCCTTGGCACCACTTTACTAGTTCAGCCACTTCCCTCCTGAATGCTGACTCATCAAATCCTGTAATCAGTCCAATGACTATTGTCTCATCAGCAAACTTGATCATGCTGAAATTGTTCTGGTAGGGCACACTATCATGGGTGAAGAGTGTGTAGAGCATTTTTCGGCATGCGAGCTACTTATAAAATGACCTACCTACTATAAAAATGCATAAAAAAAATATCAAAACCTACAAAATATCAACCCACATTACTTTTGCGATCGACCGGTAGATCGCAATCGACGTATTGGGCACCCCTGGTGTAGAGCGTGGTGGCTCTACACGCTTATAGCCCTGCGGAGCGCCTGTGTTTCGGATTATTGACCTGGATAGGTGGTTTCCAGTTCTAACAGTCTGGGTTAGAAATTCCAGAACTAGTCAGTAGTAGTATGAAGTAGTAGTATGAAGCTTTAGTCTCTAGTCTTTGTATTCCCAACAGCTCTTTGAAAATCATACTTGAAGAGAGGTCTGTATGCAGTGTAAAAAAAACACTAAGATGTCTGATTGGCCGAAGTGGGGGTGAGGCACAGTCTTGTATGTACCCTTACTGTATACCTAGTCCAGGATGTTTTAACATGCACATTTGATGCATAGATTACTGTGGTTAAAAATCACCTGCCACAATACACACAGAGTCCAAATGTGTGCTTTCTTGTGCATTTATCGGTCATACAGGGTCATACAGAATCCAGAGTGATGCTGTGAAGTTCATGTGTGGCAGAATAAAAAGCCAGGTGAAATACAATGAGAATTCCCTTGATGGATAAAATTACCTGCATTTCACTACTAAGGGTTTCAAATCCTTCTTACAGCGTCTACTGACAGACTGTGCATCAGAGCATCACCAGTTGTTAATGTAAACACACATTCCTCCACCTTTATGTTTTCCAGATGCCACTGCACAGTCGAAAGTGGCATGTCAAAATTATTAATTGTGTTGTTACACGTTTTGTAGACATTTTCCATAGGTTAATTTTACCCAAGATGCAAATGGAATAAGGGCAGTAATTTGCAAACAAATGCCCTAAAATTGGAATAAACTGGATAAAAATAAAAGATTCTCCATTTTGTTCAGCTTCGGTGTATGCTAAGGAGACTGTAAAGATCGTAACATGCACATTAATTGTGTTGTGTAAACATTACTCATTTTCATACTTTTCACAATTCTACAAGTTGTACAAATGTACCTCCTCATCATCAGGCAGCAGCTTGTTCAGCTCTCTCAGTCTGCCTGCAGCAAATCGCATGTTTCCCTTCATGATGTCCTCAACAATGTCCCGAATTGGCCTGCGGAGGGAGCCAAAGAACAAATATAACCTCTATAAAAGAATATAGTTCTTTGTAATACTGACTAGACAGGAATCCTCAAATCTTATGACTACAAATCCTATGACTACAAACCACACATGATGTCACCGATTTAATGATTTTTCTGGTAACTAAAATTGTGGAACAAACAGAAATTGAAATTTCTTTTTCAAATATCTACATGACAAGTTTCAATGGACAACACAGTTTTACACCCATTAACTCTTATTAGAAAATATTTTGTCATAGCTTTTACAGTTATTTATGCCACCTTTTAATGAATAATGTTTGATGATAATGCTCACGCAGCGGAGTTAATATTTCAGTTGCAGACAATGTGGTGTGGCAGTGTGATATAATTTGGTTTTCTCAGAGAATATTAGGTGCTTGTATTTACAGTAAGAAAAACAAAGATTATGACGGTAACAAATCGAGGGTATTGGCTAATTACAATTCCCCAATTTTCGAGGGCCTGTGTATGACATGAATTCTGCTCATCCTGTAAATGATTGGTAAGCAAATAATGACCAACCTCTGTCAAAAAACCTCACCGTTTAAACTGCTTCAGGAGAATCCCAAGATTCATACTTTTCTTTGAGTTAAGGATTGAGACCTGTCAAATAGAAGGTGTTAAAAATGTAAGAAAGAATGAAAGGGAAAAAGAAAAAAAAACACCTGCATGTTTTAACAACTCTCATTTGCATATACATAAAGGGTTGTACCAAAAAGAAAAAAATAATCAACAAAAAAACGGAAATTTTTAGATCACTATCAGAAGGTTAATACAATAAAGTAGGAACATAGCCAAAGCAAGGCAAATACATTGCATTGTGTAGCAACACACACCTCTACACTTCCTATTCATCTCAATATTAATCATCCTAAGCTACTTCTGCTTGCAGCCAGAACTGTTCCCTATACACTGGCAAACACAATTATTCAACCTTTTAATTTCTGGGTAATCCTTTAAACACATGTACTGTAAGAAATATAGCTTGCCACATACAATATCTAAGAAAAGTAAGTGCACCGCTCACATTAACAACTTTTTTTATTATATGTATATCTCAAGGGACAATACTATAGAAATTAAAATTGGATATACTTTAGAGTAGTCAATGTGCAGCCTGTATACAGTACAATATAATAGATTTATTGTCCTCTTAAAAAAAAAAAAAAAAAAAAAAAAAAAAAAAAAAAAAAGCCATTATTGTCTAAATAACTTGCAACAAAAGTGAGTACATCCTAAGTGAACATGTCAAATCTGTTTCAATTATTTCAATTTTTTATGTGAGCAAAAAAACTAGCACTACCTTAATCCTCCAAGGCATGAAATTGTTGCTGCACAGGTTGTTGCTGGGATCCTCTTTCAGTTCTCCACAATAACATCACAAAGATGCTGGATGTTAGACACATGGTGCTTCTCCCCCAGTCACTTGAGGATGCCCCACAGGGGCTCAATAGTGTCCAGGTATGGAAACATACTTGGCCACTCAGTCACCTTCACATTCCTCAGCAGGGCAGTTGTCATCTTGCCAGTGTGTTTGGGGTGTTCAGAAGAGGCTTTCCTTCTGGGATAACAGCCATGCAAACAGACTTGTTGCAGTGTGCAGCATATGGTCTGAGCACTGACAAGTGGACTTACTTTCTTGCTTCTGCAACCTATAAAGCAATGCTGGCAGCACTCAGGTGTCTTTTTTTTTTTTAAACCCAGCTTCTGCACCTGATGCACAACACGAGCAACAATACTAATTCTCAAATCCTCAGAGAGTTCTTGGCCATGAGGTGGCCTGTTGAACATCCAGTGGTCAGTGTGAGAGAAGTGTTCTCAAAGCACCAAATTTGACAAAAAGTACTGCTCTAATACAAGATAAACAAATTTCTATGCTCCTGTCAAGCAGACAAAAACAAACATGATGAATAGGAATTTTGGCTTTGCATGATTACACGTTATCACTTGTGTCCTCACTTTTGTTTCCAGCTATTTTGAAAATAATGGCTATGTTATTTTTAGAGGACAGTAAATCTATACTGCTGTACAAGCTGCACATTGACTACTCGAGAATGTACCCAAGTTACGTTTCTATAGTATTGTCCCTTGGGAAGATATAATAAAATGGTTGCTGAATTGTGAGGGGTATACTCACTTTTAAGAGATACTGTATATGTACACACTTTCTTCACCCCCCCCCCCCATTCATTTCCAGGATTGATGGACCACAGGGAATGATATTACCATGATTTAATTATTTTTCAATAACTTCGTATACTGTAGTGTTTTACTGATCTTATGGGAGCAGATTGCTGAAGCTTTTTTTCTGAATGTATTAAATAACATCATATAATTTACTTCCACTTATTGCTGCATTTAATATTAAGGGAAATCTGTGAAACTAGTTCTTTTTAATCACTTAGTTATTCCCCCACCAGACCCTCATTTTTTCCTGCTTGACCAAGAAATGCTATTTACCTTATTACGGAGAAAGCTCAAAGTTCCCTGTCCTGATCACCATTAGCTTGGACTAAATAAACTCTGACTAAATGTTAAATAATCTTTACCCTATCAATAATTACATCAGCAGCATCTGTGAAACACTAAAGTAGTTGTTACCACAGAATTGATAATGAAGCAAAACCAGCACATTAATATAAACCAATGTGATTATCACATTTACACTATGAGCGATCAATCATCCAACAGAAAAAAATATCAACACACATTAACCCTATTGTATTATTATATCACAGCACAGCTGCCTTCTTAATTCTGACTGGTCAGAATGTGTTACGGTGATTAATTTAATATGATAGCAACTCTGATACAACATCCAGCTGCAAAGCAGCGCTTTGAATTAATTCGGTTTTTGGGGCCGACAGCCTGCTTATAACTGCATTACTTCAAATGATGACTTGCTTATTTGAGTTATGCATCAATAATAAATAAAAATGATATTCGTTTGCAAATGCTGTTGTGATACAGGAAGAATAAGGATGAGCTTTTATAAGAAAATAATTAACGTGTGTATGTGTAGCATCCCGTGACTACAAACCATTGATTATTTTTCTACAACAGTGTCTTCTATTTGTATTTCACATGGTTCTGTGATACTAACACTTCAAAGGGCAACAATGTGATAATTAAGAAACAGTGTATTGGGAAGCCCTAGTGGGAATGTTAATCAGCACTCTAGCAGATCTCGGAAATTATAAATTAAACAGTGTTTAATGTGATATTTCAAACGCAAGATATTTTAGTGATCTGAATGAAAAAATGCTGAGAAAATCAAGATCTAGTGCCCATAAAACAATCTGTAGTGATAGAAGTGTGCTCTTTAGACTCAACCACGATCTGGGATACAGCAATTCATATACCTTCAATTTACTAGGGTCACCTGTACATCTAATGTGTGTGTGTGCAATGCTAAAATATATGATTCTGGATAGGAGCTTCACTTGTTCACCTCAAACATATGTGTAATCTCTGTGATTTGATTTTAACACGGTTGCTGCCATCAGATTGGACGGCTTGAGTACATCATTAACTGCTGATCACCTTGGAATTTTACACACAGTATCTGGAGTTTACATAGAATGTTGGAAACTCTTTACAACTGTGGAGCAAAAAAGCATCTCATAACACTGTACACATCAATTCTTGAGGCCAATAAGCTAAAAATAAAAGCAGTGTGATGCATCAATGTCTATCACCCGAGACCAAGAATCCGAGGCAGCAATAGGCACAGACTCATCTGAACTGGAAGGTTGATGGCTGGAGAAAAAAAGAAAAAAGTGGTTGCCTCTGAAACTGTCCTGTTCCAGTGAGCATTTCAGAGACACCTTGATGCTTGTTCTTTGTAGACATGTGTGAAAGTGCTCTTTTGCTGGTGCAGCCCACCAACCTCAAACGTTAAAGTTTGTGCTGAGACAATTTTATGCTCACCGTGTCAAAATTGAAGTGTTTTTTCTTTGATTAATATATTTTTCCCAGCACCTCAAAATTGACTTGTCCTCAGCCCCTTTTTAACAACAAAGCATTACACTCACAAATCAGTCACTCAGTGTTTTTTTTCTTGTTTTGTGTTATGACACCACTCTGTGTTAAATATAAAGACTGTTGTGTTATGTGCCAGGAGAGCAGCAAGTTCTAAAATACTCAAAACTGTTTTTTGAAAAATGTTTGCTGCATAATTTTATACATTGTGCAACAGCCACAAAATTGACTAAATAAATGCATGAAGGTACAGGTGCACCTAATAAAGTGGATTGTAAGTGTATACTGAAAACACTAAGAAGGTACTGTAACAGCGGCACACCACCCATATAGCTGTTTGCCTACAGCAATCTCCAGCTGACATGTTCCATCTGCCTGATAAAACTGAAACACACAATACTCACAACCTCTGACAAAGGAGTGGTAGACTGCAGGCCCCACACATTCTTCTTGACTGTGCCATGCCTGGGTGCCATCTGCACGCATTCGGTGTGGCTGAAGAGTTCCTCTATGCACTCGGTGTCCAATGGAAGATCCTCCAGCTTCTTGTTTGATGTCCAGACATTCCGCTTCCCGACCACGCTATGCTTTGGAATGGTGTCCCAGTTGAAGTTGCGCATCTTGGAGCGCCGGTGAACACTGCGAGAGATTAGTGCACTTCCTGCTACAGGAGGTGGAGGAGGTGGAGGAGGAAGAGGAGGGGGAGGAGGGGGAGGAATAGGAGATGGTCCGACGGACATGGCAATGCCATCCATGGGAAATTAGTGGTATGGATACCCAAAGTAGACCCACTTCAGCTTCAAAGGTGTGGATGATTCGCAGGATCCAGAATAGCTAATTTAACAGAACAAGACAAAATTCTTACAAATTAAATTTTTTTTCACAAAATATATAAAATAT
The DNA here is from genome assembly GCF_946808225.1 of Silurus aristotelis. Taxonomy (NCBI): domain Eukaryota; kingdom Metazoa; phylum Chordata; class Actinopteri; order Siluriformes; family Siluridae; genus Silurus; species Silurus aristotelis. The sequence goes on from NC_139591.1 coordinate 9,274,809, forward strand.
CATGCCTTTTAAAATTATGGCGGAAGAAGCATATAAGAGAAGCACATAAACAGCAGACAGGACAAACTAAAATACAGTGGGTCAAACTAGCCAGATAATATATACACAATATAGGCTAAACAAATCAAAAGTTTCTGCTGATTGATCACTAACTGTACAAAATACATTAGCAGTCATATCATTTCATATAAAAGTAAGAAATAACACATTTAGAAATATTGCTTTTACTAGGGAGTGTATTTTGTTTGTTTCTTGGTTTGTTTTAATATCCCAAACTATTACTGGGTTTCTCCCTCCTGTACCACAGCCAGTAATCTAAACCTTGTGTAATATTTATTAATAGGAAATAACAGTTGCTGAATACAATGTACAAAAAAATTATAATAATTCACATGTTTCTGAAAACCAAAAGGATTAAAGCTTTAAAAGTGAACAGTCTGACTTTCTTTTTTTTTTGTTATACAATTGGGACGCTAAAGTCTACGCTAAAGAGTTAGTAATAAAAAAGTTAGTAATAATAAAGTTAGTAATAAAAAAAAATTATTCTGAACATTAAAGCACACAGACCAGGCCAAACACAGACACATGCATACCTACACGAAATATATCTCAATAAACCAAGGTTAATTCTGATAAATCAAATCTACCTGAACTGGAACAATCCACTGTTGTCTTAGAGCCAAAAACCCGTTTAAATGATAGGCATTGCAGCGGAGGAGCAGCAAACCAACGCAACGCCTGCACGCAAATAAAGAAGGCACTTTATCAATTCGCTAAACCACGCCCACTTTGATCCGATGGTCACTCACCTGTGAACAAAGCCCCGCCCACTGTTTGATAAAAGCGCGCACTGAAGCCTGAGAGGCGTCACGGTGTGAGATACTGTACTGAAGGGTGGTGTGGGAGTAAATCAGAACTTTGCTGCACACCCCATGTGGCTACTAACACACACACACACACACACACACACACACACACACACACACACACACACACACACACACCTTTTATTACTGTAACCACAAGGAATTTGCATCTACACCTGTATATAATATGCACTACCATATAATTTCATTCACTTCTTTATCTCAATCAGGGCCATGGGGTATCCAGATCCTATCCTGGAAACACTTGGCAGAAAGTATGAATGCAGCCAGGGTCAATTCAAAATAGATTATCCACTTACTGCCATGTTTTTGGGACAAACTGGACACTTCCAGAGTTAAACAACCTTGGCAGACAGCAACCCAATGCCAGGATCACAACAGACACTGGAGCTGTGAACTCTTCCCACTGTGCAACTTATTGTGTGTTCAGTTAACCCATGTTATTTTTTCATTTCTTCCTATTATTAGCTTATGTGCTAGTTTATGTGCTGCTGGAAATGTAAAATAAAACCCCAGTGTATCTTTATGTATGAACACAATAATAAGCTTTAACAGGAACACCTGTACACCTGGTTATTTATACAGCTTTAGTACTACATACATGAACTTCAGTTAGTGTTTGCATAAAACATCAGAAACAAGAAAATGCTCTCAGAGATTGTAACTGGTATTTTTACACAAAGCAATCTCTGGAGTTTACACAGCTTGGTGCAAATAAAATAAATAAATAAAAATAGAAATTAAAGAGAGACATTTCTGCTGTTGGAAAAATGTTTTAGCATTCGGAAAGCTACATGTAGTAACTTATATAACCACAACCACAGGTGGTTCAGTGACTCATGGGCACAAATGTACCCAACCTAGACTTACACATTTTAAAAGGAATAAATCATCTGGGTGTTTTTCAGGCATTTTTAGTTTTTGTCTATAATAACCTTAGATTGTTTTGTTTTTTTTATCTTAGCTGACAGGAGCAGAACCTGATGTAATCTACTGTTGTAGCCTATCCACCTTAAGGTTCAGTGTTCTGTGGATGCTGGGATGCTTTTCTGCTCACCAGTTGAAAGCCTACAGAACCCTTTTACTCAAATATTTATGGTTTTCCAGACCATTCTGTTTAATTTTAACGAAGACTAGGGTTAACCCAAAGCTCCTGATCTGTATCTGCATTATTTTATGCATTGTGCTGCTGCAATATGATTGAATAATAATCTAAGTGTATGTGTGTGTATAAGATATTTCATTTCAAGTGGAAGGTAAGTGAATATAAATAAAAATATTATGAAGTGGAGAATATTTGAGTTTTGAAGACAGCTTTAAGATAGTTCTAGTAGTATGAATGTGCCAAATCCAAATCAGGAATGTGTCCAAATTAGGAACTGGAAACGTGCACCTACAGTGACATTCATGATATTAAATCGTAAGCACACAATTTATGTACAATATAATGAGTGGCTCCAGAAAACTAGCTTTTAGATGAAAGTGCCACACAACGTTTCAACCATCACTCAAAGAACGTTACTTCAATAAAAATCCACAAGTCAGTTTTTTTTGCAAACAGTTCATATTTTATCTTGTGGGCTTCAGTATATCATTTTCATATTCCAGAGGGTTTGGTCAGACTTAGGGATAAAGGCAAACATCATTCATACACTACTGTATCACAGAGCAGTCCAAAATACCAATTATACACAAGAATGTACTTCATACACACGTGGTCCCTCAGAATGAAGAGAGACTCACATTAGTAATAAACCCTTCTGATAGAATCATACCGAAATAAAAAGGACATCATTTTGTTTAAAAAATAAAAATAAAATAACAATGAAGTTAGAGCATAACATTTGGTCTGGTTTATAATTTATACCCTACTTTCAACAATCGACCTTTATGTAGTTCTTCTCACTATACCCCTATTCTGACAATTGTCTAATGACTAAGAAATAAGGATGAGGTACAAAAACACTTTTGCCACATACACAGAAACATCGAACGCATTATTCTAGCAAAAAATCAAATAAAAAAGGAACATGGAAGAAACAAGGGAACAGGAATAATTTGGAAAACATGTGACCAGTTACAATGGGATTGATACAGTATTTCTCCTACATTAGATCATCACTGGGGCGTGGCCCTTCTAGCACATGAACCTAACACAACTGAAAATTTACAACTGAGGTTATTGGACAAGCCATGCAAAATATTCAAACGAGGCACAGCCAATACCAAAATACTATATATGTATATATATATTTTAGAAACCTCTTTTGTATTGCTTTTCTCCAGGCTCCACCTCACAACGTTGTATTAAAAAGTTTGGCCATGATTAAATATAGTATATATTTTCAATTTACTTTAAATAGTACATCTCAGTGTTTGGTCTTTAATAAGACTTGAATAACTCGGAGTGTGTATCATAGCTTGTGTAACTTTATGTAGCATATGAAGGCAAAACTCTGAAAAGTTTCATGGGTTCTTCTTGGCAAGAAAACAAAAGAATCGTAAACTAGTTAAACGGCAAAATGTGCAAACACAAAGTAACCTTCATTTTTAATCAAGAATAAGCTTATGGGGGAAAAAAAAAAAGGCAGAAAATTGACAGACCCTATAGTGTATGATAATCAATGCCAGCTCTATAATATAGACAAATATATATTAATGAAAATTATACAGACTACACTAGACTAGATTTCCTGGATTAAACATTCATTGTAATTTAAAGCAACAGATATACAGACAAAATACAAAAAAAAAATACACAAATTAGTACATAGCACAGTATTTAATCACAACTGTCTCGTATTACACGCCCACAGACTGGCACGTGTCCTGAGAGTTTAGTGTGGTTCAAGTGCTGAGAATGAACAATATGCCACAAATGATCTAAACATAACTGACCACTTATTTTTCCCCTCTAGATGGTAGATATATAACAAAGCTGAATTGTATTTCAGAGCATGTTGGTGTTTCTTAAGCCTGGCTGAGAACTGAAGTTTTTCCTCCACTAACTCCTCTGGTTAAACCTAGTTTAGACTTGTTACTTAGCTGATGACTCGAATCATGTGAGTTAAAATGCGGAGAATGCGAAAAAATGCCACCATGTAAATGGTGGTGTGTGTTTGTGTATTTGTGTGTTTGCGACAGTAAGGGGATAAAGTATGTGCTAGTTGTACAAGCCAATATCATAGTTGTCTGCGTTTAGTCTCCAATTTGCATCGTGGCTAAAATGACAGAACACTGCAAAGACAGTGATAACCGAGTTATTTGGATGTGCACTAAAAATGATAGTCCACTGCCTTAAAAATAAATAGTAGACCATAAGATCAACATTCCTGTATCAGAATACATAGTCATACTGGTTTTTTAGTTACACCTTAACTGTACTTTTTTTGTTAACGGAATCTGATGAGAAGAAGGGTACACACATGCACACTAGGTGCTCTAACCTATAAAAAAAAATAAATAAAATAAAAACAAACAAACAAACAAAAAAAAACAGTACGTGAAATAAAAATCATAATTTACTTAAAATAAATAAATAAAAATCTAATCATGTTGCCATTTTGCTAATCATCTTGTTGCCATTCTGTATCAAATGAATCACAATTATTATGACGGTTACATTTCCCAGGTCATTTCTGAAATAATCACCACTTAAGCACTTAATCATCACTTACACCACGACTGGTAATTAATTTTCGGAAAAAATGTAGGACTGAGATTTCTTAGTCATTTACAAGTCCAGGTCCAGGAGTCGAATGTGGAGAAAAGTTGGTGGAAAAAAGAGTTGTTTTGTGGTCAGTAGGGTTGACTATATAGCAGAGAGAAAAAAAAAAACAGAGCAAAAACAGCTGGAAGTCTACTAAAGTTCTGATTGACACAATATTTCCAGGAGGATTTGGTCAATTGTCACTAAGCTTTTGTTTAAACAAAAACTTTAACAGCCTTTAGAGTGAAGTAGATACAAGTAGTGCGTATTCTCAGGGTCAAACACAATTTTAGCAACGAGACAGACAGGCAGAGGAAGAAGAGAAGGAAAGAATGGAGGGGGGGCAGTTTGGGTGCTCCAGGCTCCTACAACAGCTAGAAGATGGTAAGCCTTCCGCTACCCTGATTCCACGGTGGCTAGGCTGCGTCTGTCTCATTACTCTATTGATAACCTGCAGAAGGACAAAAGGCGCTGTGAGCACTTTCACTGCTCCTCTAACCAGGAGGGCTTGTCAGCTCCGGGAGGTTTGAGCTTTATGTTGAACTGCTTTAGGGTCTGTTCCAGTTGCTGCTGGTTGCCGGCAAAGTAGGCAGAGATTGCGTTGTGGAAAAGGAGAAGCTGTTTGTGCATCACTTTCACCTGAGACAGAAAAAAGCCACAAAGCAGAAAAAGGGGAAAATTCAAGCATGTGTCAAGATTATGTCAAATGGTCACATAAACATCAGAACATACTCACTACCAGCCCAGTTTTATGTAACCATGTATCAAAAAAAAAAAAGAAATTCTGCATATAACCGATTCAATAATATATTATTTAAAAAAATGTGACAAAGTATTTAACTGTAGAATAAGAGGACATAATATAAAACACAACAGTTATAGAATAATTTAGCTTGTAAAAATAATAGGGGGAGTAAAATATAAACACCTTGTTTTCCTCCAGGAACTTGAGTTTGATTGTAACGTCACTGCGCAGTCGCTCATATTTGTCCTTGTGGATCTGATACTGTTCCTGCGCACTGTCGATGCGAGCTATGGTCACGGCGTCCCGGGGCCCCATGTTCAGTTCTTCCAGATCGGCTCTGTATGCGTCAAACTCCAACCTGCAGGATGAAGGGAAACAAAAGAACAGCAAAGAAGGAGAGGAGGGAAAATAAAGAAGCATTGTAGTCATTAATGTATATTATTTATTAAAGAAAAACAGATGTTTTAGCACAGAATGGGGGTGGGGTTAGGGTTTGAAATTCTCACAATGTTGAGTGCCAGTCTAAAAATATCACAGTTTCGAATTGTTCGTTAACCGTTTAAAAACAATAGGATGAACGATGAAGAACACTAAAGGAAAACTTCATTACGAAATCTCTGTGCGAACACGTCTTTGCACATCCTTGTGTATATAACAAAACAAAAGATCAAATCTAGAATAGCTGAGAAAAACTAGGACAAAAGAAATAAAATAAAAAAACAGATTTCAGAGATACCGATATTATGATAAATTTCAACAACACTAGTGTACCTTGCGTTCTCATACATCTTGATGGTCATGAGTGTGTCCTCCATGGTCTTGTTGACGAGTGTGTTGATGCTGGATACAAAAAAGTTGATGGCGCCCAGCAGGGTTTCTCCGTTCTTACACAACAGTTTTTGAGTTTCTGCATTGTAGCCAAATTCGTCCTGGAAGAAACACATGAAACACAGCGATTAAACACCGCAAATAACCTCCATAACGACAGTCACGTTAACGTGATCATGTATACCGATTCACACTTTATTCCAAGAATAGAATCATCTGAAATTACAATGTTTATATAAATCATAATTCGATTCTAAATTGACTGATCGCCTCTAAACCTTATGTGTATTAAAATAATAAAATGAAGGGGGAAGTGAAATAGCCTGCTGGTAGTGAATGCAGCTCACCCGCAGCTCCGGCGATTTCTGGCTGAGGTCAGCGAACGTGTCTCCGAGTGCATGCTGTGTCTGCACCATGCTGTAGAAGTGATTAGTGAGCGCCCGGGCCAGGCGCAGCACGTTCTCATACTTGCGCTTGGTGTCTCGCAGAACCTCGATCTGAGCCTCCAGCTCCAAATCTACAGTGCGAGAGCCACGGCCGAATCGCTCCGAGATCATCTGTTTAGTGCACTGGAAAAGAGAGACAGGGACAAAGGAAAAACATCAAAATCAATTCTGAATAACATGGAACATTCCACATCCTTGTTTCTACAAAACATGCTGCTTTTGGTGCCAATAAATAGACACTTAAAAGAACAGTATTAGGACATAATTAGAAATATTTTCAGGTTACAGCACAAAGATGTTGCAGAAAATTGAACTGCTTCCCTCACTGAAATGAAAGCTGAGCTGAATGTTTAGCTTCCTCTTCCATCTTGTACTGCACTGATTTCATTGTGTAGTGGGTGTGGATATGATGACCACAACATTTGTCATGTCAGGTTCAACAACCTGACTGGCCGACACACTACGATATTTACTTATGGTTAGAAATGTGTACTATTTGTAGAAATTTGTGAAAACTAAATTTAAAGATATTTAGGGTACACCAACATTACTACTCATTTTTAAAGAATCAAGTTTACAATGGGAAACAATTCACTTTGATTATATGCATCATCCACATCAATCACCATCTCAACACCTGGAGTCACTCACACCATTTAATAACACATACCTCATAAACTGTGTTTAATCGACTGACCTTTGTTATTGCACAACCATCACAGATTAAAGCAGTCAGGTCAGTTCCACTGACTAAATTATTATCGGATTATTATTGTTATTAGGTCATATAACGTAAAAACCTATATGTACAGATTGTGTAAGGGTTCTAAGTTTTATCCCGAGACCCAAATTGACTGCTGCTGGCATGAGGATAAGTTTGATAGAAACTAAAAGTACTTTTTAAAGTCATGAGGAGTCATGAATGTAAATATGTAAATACAAATAAAAACTTACATACACTGATTACAAGAAAACACACTTTTTAGCAAGATATACACGTCGCATGATTTTAATTCATTGGAAGCATACTAATTGCGCCGTCTTTTACCATCACATTATTCTATTCAAAATGCCAAAAATCATAAAATTTGTCAGACAGAAAAATCATACTTTTGCATCAGCAAGGCAACGCTCAAAGAGAAATCAAGCAAACAAACTGTATATTTAAGATATGCTATTTAAGGTGTTTTGAACTATAATAATTCATCATTTAATTCAATCATGATTAAAGAAAGGACTGGAAGGCAAAGAAAACTTTTCAAATCAAGTTTTTCAGCTTTTCTTTCTTTTTTTTTTTTTTTTTTTTGAGAGACCAGAAAAAGTCCAGCAAGGATCTGGCTCACCATCTGGCAGCTTCTTCGGGTGCAAAGAAGTTCGATCAGGAATGGTCTTTGTGGAAGAGTGAGGAATACAACTTCAAAATTCGTAGGTCCAATCTTTAACAATATGTAAGACGAGACAGATTGAAGAATGAGTGCTTGCGACCTTCAGTGAAGCATGGTGAAGGATTTGTTTTGGTTTGTGGCTGCATTTCCGCCCATGTTGTTGACGATTGATTAATCACCATAATAAATCATTCCATTCCTTCTGGATAATAGCATGATAACAGCACACTGCTAATGTAGTGAAATCATATTTGGAGAGGAAAAACTGGTGTTAAAACAATGACACTCATGGACTGGAATCTACAAGGTCCAGACCTGAATATAATAGAGGAATCACTTGAACAGAGAAATAAATAAAAGACAACCTCTTGGAGTCACATATAATATATACCGTAATTTACGGACTATTAAGCGCACCCAAATATAAGCCTGAACTGAATTTTAAAATTTTTTTTATTTTGAACATAAATAAGCTGCACCTGTCTATAAGCCTGTCTACACTGAAACTAATGAACTTTACACAGGCTTTAACGAAAGACAGTGTCTGTCACACGGTTGAAATATGTTGTGGCTCCTTTAAAAACAGAGCGGCATTTTGGGAATAGCCTTTTTTCGGTATTACTGTGTGCAAGGCCGAGAAATATGTCCTTATTATTTTCTGATGCTCATTTCTAAGTTTCTTTGACTAACCCATAATGCTGTTGCCAAGAAAAATAAAAAAGCACGAGTTTTGGAAACCTGTCTGTGCTTATATGATTTCTGTTGCAACTAGAGTTAGCGAGCTATCCCATGACCCAGACTCGTTACAACGCGTTACAACGGCTTGTATCTAAACAGTAGCCTACCAAGAAAGTCATTGTTCACTGTCTTCCTCCTTCCTTTCACAACAATTTCTCTCGAGAGTTTTTTTTTTGGCATCGTCGTGCATTTAAAAATCACCATCGGTGAAGCTTTTCTCCCGATGCCGTGCAGCTCAGAACACAGGTGAAGTGCGTATTTTCATGCCCGGTTGTTTTCAGCGTGACGAATGATTCACATTTCCTGTTGACAGTCCGAGTGAGCGGCAGGTCAAATGTCAGAGGAACATCATCCATATTTATGATGTGGTGCGGCCCGATTCAGTGGGAGTGCACGCGATTTAATATAAAGAGTTTTAATTGGTTCACCTGAACCTGTTCGGCAATTTCATTGGTCTAATGTTATGGGGCTCAGTTTTTTGGCTTGAATCTTGTGAAACCGGGAAAAACCCAGAAAAAAATCTATAAATAAGCTGCTTCGTTTAAGCCGCGGGGTTCAAAGCGTGGGAAAAAAGTAGCGGCTTATTTGCTCGGGTTTTAAGCTATGTAACTATTGTACATGCCTTTGTGGTGTTTAAGTTCTAAATCCGCTTTGTACTGTTGTAGCAACCTTAGCAAGGCAGGTTTTGCCCAAGGTTTTGCTGAGCCGCAGCATCTTTTTAAAAGCCAAAATAGTCCAACACAATGTACCGTTCCTCTTTGACAGTAAAGTTTCCGCAATGTCAGGTTCGGTCAAGCCTGAGGTCATTGTACAACTAAAAAAGGTGCAGTGTAGCAACTTAATGCTTCCTCTGCAGACTGATTTAATCTCGTGTGTCACATGAGAGAATTTAATCGCAGCCTCTGCATTGAAAAATCTATTTTTTCCATAATCGCAACAACAATTAATCATCTGGATAGTTAAGGGACACACATGCACACTAAAATATCTAAAAACATTGAACTGAAATATCTACTCCAATTGTCAATATTAATTTGAAACAACAACCATACAACAAGGCAATACATTAAAGCATACTTCCAAGTTCTGTGAGTGTATTTAAAAAAAAATCTAACAGTTGCCTGAAGTATTATCTATCATGGAATGCCCTTTTAGGTCACTACACCTAAATACCATTGAACTGCAATATCCTTAAAAGCAATATCCAACTAGTGAAGCACGGCAAAGCTGAATGTTTGGAAAATAGGGACTGTCTGGATGCCAGTGGTGTGTAAAGCTGTTTATACTAAGAGGGAATTTTATTGAATGAGTAAGTTTACCATCTGTATGTTTATAAATTTGTTTGGTTTGCAAATAACCAAAACGAACATGCACGGGTCTCTCGTGTGTTGCCAAAAATGTTATGTATTTTGTATAATTTATGTAAATTTGGTGTATTTTGTATAATTTACGTACATTTTATATATCAATTCAGCTATGGATATTTTAGTTATATGTATATTTAATTGACACTTTTATTGAGTAGTTAGTCACTGAATATTGAGTAAGATTTACTATCTATTCGTACAGTAAATTATCATTTTCCACCTCTGTTAAAAAAATGTTGGCAGAGAGCTTTCAAGTGTCAAGTGGCACAAAGGCAATCTTTCAAGTACTAACATGAATTTCTCTGGAAGAGAACCCATTATTTTGTAGCGCTATTTGGAAAGAGTTGATAGAGATGGCATGAATGATGGGGGGGGGGGGGGGGGCAACTGATGACGAACCATACACGCAACATCTTGTTACCTTCGATGCATTTATAAAACATTTTCTTTTTATGACAATGTGTATAAATGACTTTACATAGATATGGACATTTTCTAATCATAATTTACAACCGTGCTGCTTCATAACACAGTGCTGATAAATAGCACCATCATGCTTTAGTTTTAGATCGTGATGTAGTTCGATTAGTGTTAAAATGTCTGCAAATCCCAAGAGTCTTGACATTGTTAAAGAAAAAAAAAAATGCGATTTCTAATTTTAAATAAAAATTTGCCAATTTGAAGGCTATTTTAAGAACTTTTAAAAGATTGTGCTATGACTCAGTGACCCATGTCTGATCACATCCACTTCCTCTATGGAAGCATAAAATATTTTTTAAAACAAGATCATTCACATCTATTACCAGAAGAATGTTTTTTTTTTTTTTCCAGTTCAGGACTGGGATTATTCTCACGCTTGAGTGTGGGTGTGTGTATTCTTGAGTAACAGCACATAAGCGTTTTGCACATTTACTTGTAGCAGATTATTTAGTTAAACCTACGTGCTCTTTTTTGGGGGGGTAATTATTATTTATATTAAATAATTATTAGGTACTAAAGCCATAAAGGAATTTGATAACATCAAATGCAATCATTTTATTGCTCTCTATGCAATGCTTGTTTTCACTTAAATAATTATTCCTTTAAATGACTATTTATTCAACACTTTAATTTCAGATTCTCTCAAAGAAAACAAACAGAATAATAACAGACAAAGAAATCAATGTATTCACTTTAGAGACAATGTCTGTTGTGAAAAGCGCTATAGAAATGAACTTCACTTGACTTGACTCTGTAAGAGTGAGAGTGCCCCCTGCAGGTTACAATGCTATGCCTTGTCACTCAAGTGTATTTTGTTCACCTTACACTAAATACTGCGTTAAAACATGGAGAGACATACACAACTGTCTAGGGGAGGATTAAACAATAGTGTATACGATGTTAAAGGACATGTACCTTTACTTCCAAATTGTGATCTCATCCTGAGTATGTTTACGTTTTATAACAATTTATCATTAGGGGTGTAACGGTACACGTATTCGTACCAAAATCTTTCGTTACAGGGCTTTCGATCCACTACACATGTGAATGCAATTCTTTTCACTTGTGGAACATAACTAACTAAGTGGCAGACAGCAATTTTGTTTAGTCTCCCCCTTGAACTTTAAGTGCATTTTTTTGTATTATTATTTATTACTAAACTTGAAAACATACACAGAATCAGGGATATAAAAAAAAGAAACTGGGGTTAGCAAAGTGTCACTTTGGCTACTCACACTGTATTAGAAATAAAATTTGTTTTGTCTATGAATGAAAACGCTAAAGCTAGCATGGCGCTAGCGTTAGCCGCTAACCAGGACTTCAAGACCAGCTACAATAATTTATCTTAAAATCCTGGCAATTCCACATATCGAGGGAGTGAATGAATAAAGAATAGAAGAAACAAAGATAATTGTTAAAGTATGCTAAAATAAATAGAACAGTTAAGTAGAATATATCTTTAGAAAATGTAATATTAAATGTAAAAACACATGCACGCACATACACACTTACATGCATGGGTATGACCCAAATGGGGTCTAACAAATGTAAACCATTTCATTTAGTTTTTTCCTTTTTTTCCACCGAACCGTACTGACACTGCAAACCGAGGCGCAGTATGTACCGAACTGTTTTATTCTGTGTACAGTTACACTCCGATTGATCATTATTAACAATTGGCTAAAGAATGGCTTATACCTTATAAGTGTTCAAGCTCCATTTCTTCATCATGTCAAACTTCTCCACAGCGACACCTCTCGTGGCCTCCTCCGCCATCATGGACGAACTGTTGCTGTGGTGCATGCTGGGCCCTATGACACAAAGAAGCAAAGCAAAGCAATGCTCAAGCTCTATCTTGAATTTGACCCTTCATCATGTCATACTTTAGGTCAGTCTCACAAACCTTTCACTCAATCAAAAGACATAAAAACTTTAGTAATAGTCCTATTTAAAAGTAGCCAGCAGTGCAGCAGAGAGAAAGCACTGATCGGTTCAGTTCAGGCTACAGAATATCGGTAGGTGAAAGAAAAGAAGGAAGCAAGTGAGAGTGAATGAAAGTGTGATGGCTTGCCAGAGATCACAATAAAGGAATAATCCCGGGGTACCTGGGATACCGGGGAAGTCGTCTGATTGGTTGGCTATCCGGATGGCAGCAGTGTGGCTTGGGCCAATGCTAACCGCCCTGCACTTCATTCGCAGGTCTGGCGGGGGGGCCGTAGTGAGGGGTTGGGGGGGTGGATGGGCAATTAGGGCATTTGGGGAGTTATAACCAGGAATTGGGGGGTACAAATAATAAAAAAAAAAGAAAGTTATGGTTGAGGTGATGAAGGGGGAGGATTCATAGTTACATTTATAAATATGTAACATGGTTCCATAAGTGATATAAAGGGCATGGGAAGGTCATGGGTGTGTGAGAGGATGATGAAGGAAACAAAGAGGAAGAACAAAGACAAAAAGGATGGGGACAAAATTATCACAGAGAAGATGCATGGCTATGAAAAAGTTAATGCAGGTTTAAGTTAAACATGGCAAGATTTCACTGATTATGCAGTAATACCACCCTTTACAGCATTATCTATATTAATATGTGTTTTAGTGACAATTGCATGTCACAATAGTGTCCCATTGTGTGTGTTAGTATAAAGTAAAAAAACAGTACCCGACCACAGCTATATAGACTGTATATTACCTTACTGAGTACACCGACCAGGCGTAAGATTATGACATCAGAACATTTTTAAAAAAGAGGCGAAAGTTTGACAAGAGCCAAATTGTGATTGCTAGACGACTCGGTCAGAGCAACTCTCAAACCGCAGCTCTTTAGGGATGTTCCCGGTCTGCAGTGGTCATTATCTATCAAAAGTTGTCCAAGGAAGGAACAGTGATGAAACCAACAACAGGGTCATGGGCAGCCAAAGCTTGTGGAAAGCTAATAGATGAGATATAGAGAAGAGCTATTGTATTATGCAGGTGGTCATAATATTATGCCTGATCGGTGGCCATAATGTTATTCTTAGTCGGTGTATTATACTGTAATATTTGTATGCTCACTCCAATCTAGTCCTTAGCAATATAACTTTAGTATCCATACAACAGGGTCTCACAGCACAAGTACATATTTATTCATCACTTTAGTCAAAACAGTTTGTAAGGGGATATCTCTAACCAGGAAAAAGGGCATATTAAAACAGCCAGCATAGAACTTGTCACATAATAATTATATGAATTTTCCCCTCATAGCTAAGCAGAAAAGAGTTGAGAAAATGACTGAAAATGCCAATGACTGACCAACACATGCATAATCTTCAATAGTCTTCGAGTATCTTGTACAACTGCTGCGTTAATAGTCAAATATCTTATATATGTGATGTTTTAAAGGTTGACAGGATTGATTGCTTAATACTGCTGTCTTGTAGATAGTCCTTGGCAAAGAAATAGAAAAGGTACAGTTGATTCCAAGCAGACTCTAGAACCTAAAGGAAACAATAAACAGAAAAGCGAATTCATCTGTGCAGAAGCTTGCACATTTCCAAATGTGCAAGCTTTGGAAAAGAGAAGTGAATTATTAAAAAAAAAAAATATATTCTGCTCAGGTCAGAAATCCCAGAAGAATGTTATAGAAAACAAGAGTAAGTGAGAGAGAGAGAGAGAGAGAGAGAGAGAGAGAGAGAGAGAGAGAGAGAGAGAGAGAGAGAGAGAGAGATCTGTAACCTTGTCCATTCACTGGGATGCGTCTGTTGCCGATAAAGTCAGTGTTGAGCTGAATAGCAGGGCCTGAGAGAAAAAAAAAAGACAGAACGCGCTGACAAACTTAGCCAGCAGAGGGCGCAAGAAGCTGCTATCATAAGTTTCAGTTAATCATTTCCATGTCACTATTTCGGCACAAAACTATTACATCAGCATATGTGCTAGCTTTCTGCCAGGCATGTTTTACCAAAATAACATAATATTAAAGGTGACATGCAATGCCTTTATCTGGATCTGTTAATGCTCCAAATATTTATATCTGTATTCAAATTTTTATCCCCAACCTAAATAGAGAAGAACCACAATTGCCACAATCCATCAACAGTTGATAACCAACAACAATAAATAAACTGTAAGGAATTGACAACCACACCATTATATTTGTGGAAATACTGGGGGGAAAAAAATATTTTTTTCATTCACAAACTAGAAATGTAGAAAGCAAAGAACCCCTGAACATCCGCAGTTCTCGGGTTACAGAACTGGCCGAAACCAAACACCATTCTAATGAATCTGCATAAGCTGGGGATCAAAACTTACATTCCAACCAACAAAGTCTTCCCCAAAAATGTCAACGGTTGTTTGCAGTTCAAATCTACATCAAACAGAAATTTGAAATCACAACAGTGGTACACAATAGGATATCGCTGTATGTTGTAGTTCCATTCACTTTTAAAATACAATTATAAATAAATATCTGATACAACACTACTGCAATATATGAACCAAAGTATTTGGACACATGAATTTCCAGATAAACGTGTTTCCTAACTGATTCCACAATGCTTGGGGCATACATTGTCTTTGGACATGGTAGCATTACATTTTCCCTTCCCTTTGAACTAGGAGACCCAAAAGGGCTGCAATAGATCTTAAAACTTAACTCTATTGAACACCTATAAGATGAACTGGTACACTGTCTACATGCCAGACCTCTTCACCTTACATCTGTACCTGACTTTGCTAATGCCTTTTGTGCTTTTTTTTTTTATTTAATTTTATTATTTTATTTTTTTAAAGCCACAATCGCCACAAACACACTCCAAAATCTAGTGGAACATCTTTCCAGAAGAGTGGAGGTTATTATATTAGCAGATTTGGATAAATGTGGAATGAGGTGTTAAAAAAACACATAAAATCAGGGGCCATATAGTGAATAATAAGTGCTAATAAATGTATTTATCTTTTATAGGTCACACATCTTCAAGTGATATGAAGTCACAAATCAAATTCCACTTGAATCCTGAACTTTGAAGCCTGAGCTTATGGTCTCCACTGTTCGCATGCATTTAATCATTGGGAGTCAATGGAACCAAAAGTGTATTGTGACCACATCTAAAAGGTCCAAACCTGTCCCAGCATAGCAATAAGCACAAAGGAAACTCCATAATGACATTTGTCAAGACTGTAGTGTATTACTCGAGTAGCCTGTACTGTGTTGAGCTCTGACCCTAACCCTGACACTGAACACCTCTGGGATTGACATACGGCTGAGTGCCAGGCCTCCTCATCCAACATTAGTGCCTGACTAGATGAATGAGTTCAAATTCCAATAGCCATGCTCCAAAATCTAGTGGAAAACCGAAAAAAGAGTGGCTATAATAACAGCAAAGAATCAAAGAACCATTTAGAACTCATTATCTGTTCATTCTGAACATATATATTCAGTCACTTACATCTTTAACCCCACTAGAACAGACATACACCCACAACAACCTAAAGACATGTTAAACTAACAACCTGGTCACCTTCCCTTACAAAAGACAAGGATAGAAAATGTGGTAAAGTTGACAATTCTTCACATAGGAGTGAGGCGAAACAGTGCACTCTTATTTGCTGTGACAGATTAGTTCATTACCTAAGAATGACCAATCTTTTCATTAAATAATGACTTGGTAAAGAGAGTCATACAAAGGACAGTCCTGCTGGGAAAATGATGATGTTCCACATAGTAAGAGTAAGAGAGAGAGTAAGAGTAGGAGAGAGAGAGAGAGAGAGAGAGAGAGAGAGAGAGAGAGTCAGTCAGAGAGCAGTATAGAGAGACTAGCTTGTCATGTCTTCAGCGCCAGCTGATGAGCTGAAAAATATGCATTTGGAACACATAATGCAAGACATGATTCATGTTCAGCACACAGAACAGCCTCGCCTCGACTCTGAGGCTCCACAAACAGAACACGACAACCATGCAGTGTGTATGAATGAGTGAAGACGTGAGAGAACGGGTGAAGGAGAGACAGAAAGAGAGACAAGGAGAGTGATACCTTTGATAGAGCTAGTAGGGATGATGCCTTCTGCAGTACCTCCATAGCCACCTGATACAATGCTGGTCTCATTTAGGTTAGGCCCGGATACCATTACCTGCTGCAAATCCTACACACACGGGAGACAGAGAGAGAGAGAGAGAGAGAGAGAGATTATCTTGTCTGCATCGTCAATGCTTCTAAAAAGAAAAAAGAAACCGTGACCCATATTAGCCTTCAATGCACAGAGACAATAAATTCCTGTTAGTTAGATGTTAGGAAACCAATTATAAAGGAATTTGCACTCCAATGTCATGTAACTGACTTCTAAACATACTTCTAAACTATAATATGCAAATGTTTCTACACTAAAAACACTACACAAAAAGCATCTCATCTGTGACTGCAAATAGTGAAATATAAGGTATGATTTATGCTCCGTTTACATCAGTAGTGCATTAATGTGTATCTGATGGGCGGCCAAAAAAAAAAAAAAAAAAGCCTCCTACAGAGCAGGCCAATCATCTCCTCGACTTAAACAAAGGCGTGTGAACACGACTGTTGAGACACGCCGCAGTAACATACAGCATGCAGCCACTTCACTTCCTCATCAGAGAAAAGCATGTTGTATATTACTGCTGGACTGAGGCCAAAGATTCTCTTTGAAATAATCAAATGTACGCTCGCTGCTTTGTCATTCTGCCAAAGACACTCGGTTAGTAATGTGCATTAGTCGTTATACGGACACACAAGGTTACGGGGACCAAAAATCCATTGGAACTATCAGTATGTCCTGGACATAACATAATAGATCCAACGAGATTTTCTTTTTTCAATGTTAACAGAAGTAACATTATCTCTAAAGTTTTCCTATTGGTTAAAGCTGCTGTAAGCATGTTTTAGCATCTAACTTAATTCATTAGCATTGTTAACTTTAACAGCTAAACATGTCTTGGTGATGATCTTGGATTGTGATCTTTAACTGAGCTGAATGAATCAAATTTACAAATCTTTAAAAAGAAAAGAAAATAAATGGGTGTGTGCTTTGCTTCTGTATAACAATTACTTGTTTCTTTGCCTATATGTTGGCTGGGACAGATACAGTGTCTCACAAAGGCGAGTACACCCCTTACATATCTTGAGTATCTAGTAATCTTCTCAAGGGACAATACTATAGAAATGAAACTTGGATATATTTTTGAGTAGTCAATGTGCAGCTTGTATAGCAGTATAAAATGTACTGTCCTCTCAAAATTTCTCAACATACCGCCATTATTTTCAAAATAACTGGCAACAAAAGTGAGTACACCCTAAGTGATTACAGCTGTATGTCGTTCAATCATGCAAAGCCACATGTTCCATTCATGCTCTTTTTGTTTGCTTGACATAACCACACAAATTTTTGTATCTTGTATTAGAGCATTTAAATTTGGTGCTTTGAGTACAATTCTCTCATACTGACTACTGGATGTTCACCATGGCACCTCATGGCAAAGACGGTGGCCAGGGTCAAACAGAGGTTTTCCAAGATGGGTTCCACTCGAAACAGATAAAATGAGTCCTCGTGCTGTGTATCAGGTGCAGAAGTTGGCTTCAAAAAACAGAAGCATAAGTGCTGCTATCATTGCTTTAGAGGTTGCAGAAGCGGAAGGTCCGCTTGTCAGTGCTCAGACCATACGCCGCCCACTGCAAAAAGTCGGTTTGCATGGCCGTCGTCCCAGAAGGAAGCCTCTTCTGAAGCTGGCTCACAAGAAAGCCTGCAAACTGTTTGCTGGATACAACCTGTCCAAGAGTATAAATTACTGGAACCATGTCCTCTGGTCTGAAGACCCAAATAAACTTGTTAGGCTCAGATGGTGTGGCGACACCTCGGTGAGGAGCACCAACAAAATTGTCCCTTGCCAACAGTAAAGCATAGTGGTGGTAGCATCATGGTCTGGGGCTGCATGAGTGCTGCTGGTACTGGGGAGCTGCGGTATATTGACGAAAACATGGATTCCAACATGTACTGTGACATTTTGAAGCAGAACATGATGCCCTCCCTTCAGAAACTGGGCTAAACCGCAATTTTCCAATATAATAATGACTCCAAAAACACCTTGCTGAGGAAGGTCAAGGTGATGGAGTGGCTGTGTGTCTCCAGACCTAAACCATATTAATCCACTGTGGGGCATCCTCAAGCAGAAGGTGTAGAAGCACCATGTTTCTAAAATCCAGCAGCTCAGTGATGTAAATATTGAGGAGTAGAGGAGATCCCACTAACAATCTGGGCAGCTCTGGTGAGGATTAAGGCAATATTGAAACTTTGGACACAGTTATGAAACTTTGTTAATTTAGGGTGTACTCCCATTTGTTGCCAGTCATTTGGACAATAATGGCTGTATGTAGAGTTATCTTCTGAGGACAGTAAATCTGTTCTGCTATACATTATATTAACTACTCTAAAATATATCCAAGTTTCATTCTTATGTGAGATACTGTACATTAGCAAGTGGTATTCTTGCTTCTTCTCTTATGTATGAGATATTCATGTGTTTGGAGGAACAGTGTTAGCATGCAGGATCCTCATAAGATAATTCTAGTGTCATAGTTTGTACTGCAAACATTGTTTATAGCAGCTTTAATACATAAGACAGGTTTAGTAGCAGGATGCTTTTCAAAACATAAAAATGGAATACATTTGATTTAGTAGAGCAATTATTCAGAAAAGATTAGATGATCACACTAATTTGGTATCCATTTCTATTTACACCATTTTTTTTATAAAAAATGTACGTCCTAGATTTACTTTTTGTTGACATACGAATTTGACAAAAAAAGTACTGGGACGCATGCCTTTTCCAACCATATGTGGTTCTTCCCCAAACTGTTACCACAAAGTTGGAGGCACAAAATCATATAGGATGTCTTTGGATGTGGTAGCATTAGATTTTTTAATTACTTGAACTAGAAGATCCAAACTTGTTCCAGCATGACCACTTCAGAGTGAAACTGAGCATTGGTGCTATAACATAAATGAAATAAATAACTAATTTGTTTTTGAGACCTACAAAAAAACATTTTAAGAATTTTGAAAGGCATCCTGTGACTACAGATGAAAATAGGGGGCCAAGCAGTAATATAGGACCACACTCACGTCCAGTACACACACACACACACACAGAGAGAGAGAGAGAGAGAGAGAGAGAGAGAGAGAGAGAGAGAGAGAGAGAGAGAGAGAGAGAGAGAGAGAGAGAGAGAGAGCCGCTGAGGACTTAGACCCCTCCACCAGTGTGCTCCTCACCCTTTGGGGTGCCCTACCTTCTCATTTAGACCCCACTGTACCTTTGGAGCCTGCAGACATGAGTGGATGACAGAAGACATACAGAAAAGAAAATGAACAATGCAGAAACAAAAACAAGTGGCCATAAAAAGGAAAAAAAGAAAACAAGTGGCATGAAATATGATTAAATAATTTCAGATGAAATTAACAGAAAACTAAGAGATAAAAGTAATACAAATTATAACTGATTCAAACATTCCACAAACGCAGGGCTAAAACAACAGTCATTTCCAGCAGAATTGGGAGACAAAAGAAAATAATGACAACATAAGCAACATCCTACTGATGAGAATGGATCATTTCATGATAATTTGAGCTTGTGGATTTTAGTAAAAAGATTGTTTGCATGATCCATCCAAAGTAGTCAAGCAAATCCAACCAAGAAATCATCATTTACAAACTATTTCAATTCAATACGATTCCAATCAATCGGAAGTTTAATACTACTACAGCTACTACAACTACTAAAACAACTACAACTACTTATAATAACGAAACAACTACTACTATAACAAATACTAAACTACTACTACAAATACTATAATACAACTACTACTATAACAAATACTAAACTACTACTACTACTACAAATACTATAATACAACTACTACTATAATTAGTTTTGCCAGTAAAAGAACCATAACTACTACTTCAACTATAACCAATACAACTACTATTAAAACTTCTATGTAATAAACTATTAATACAACTACTTTAACAAGTACTAGTTCAACTACTACTACAAAAACAATTACTATAATAAATCCAAAAACTACTACAAATATGAAAACTACAAATTCTATAAGTACTACTTCATTTTGCCAATACAATCATTACAACTACAACATCCACAACTAAAACATCTATATAATATATGAGAAATACAACTATTAATACAACTACTATAACAATTACTAATTCAACTACTAAAACAACTACAACTACCATTACTATAATAAATCCAAAAACTACAAATATTAAAACAACAAATACTATAACTACTACTTCATTTTGCCAATAAAATAATTACAACTACTACATCAACTATTAAAACGTCTATATAATATTGTACTAGTAGTAGTATTTGCTTTAATCACATCTACTAATTCAACAACTAAAACAAATTCTACAAGTACTAATGACAAATACTAAAACAACTATGAATAATCCAACAACTACTAATACTCCAGTACAGACTGTATAACAATTACAACTATCACTTCTATTACTACTAATACTACAAATATTAACAACTGGTCAATTAACAAATTAATCAATTTAACAAATTTACATCCGAAGAAACTATAAGGCATTAATATGTGCTTTATCCTGGTCAGATTCGTGATGGGTCCTGGAGCGTGTGCACTCTGGACGACTATAGAACAGAAGTGACCATTTACACATTTATTCACACCTAGGAGCGGTTTAAGCATGTCCAATCAACTTGCCATGTTTTGTAGAACAGAGAACATGTGAGCTCAGAATTTATTTTCAGACTTGAAGCTACTGTATGCACTATATGAAATGAGTGATATTTAATACAGCAGATGGTTGAGCTGTAACTAACTGGTTTGTGTTTTGTTGAGTGCGCGCGTGACATAACGTGGGAACATCATATAAATAGTAGCATGGTGTCACATCCAATTTCATTGTTCTGCAACAATGTGCAGAAAACATGGTTCTCATTTCTTAATTCTGAACAGTAAAAAGATGTCTTCCTCGTTCATCAAGTCATCCAAGGGCCCATCATTTACACACCGGTTATATTTTCCTCATCTCCCATCCCTCTGTCTAAATCAGCCAAGCATCCTTACCATGCGGATTTACAGACAACAAGACAACACTATTATATTTCTTAAAGCCCCCCTAAAGGGTAATCACCATTGTTTGTCAACCAATTAAGACTTCATACGTGCCGTTTGTGTAGTGCAATCTGTGAAAACGTGCAGAAATACACTGCAGTCCTAATGAACTTCATGATTATAAACTGGTCTAAAGAGCTTCTGTGTAAAAAAAAAAAACAACCACAATAAAGAGACATGAAAAGACTGGCACTAAGGAACACATGAAATTGAGATTGATTAAGTCAGAGCATGGGACTTTAACTAGCTACAGAAGTAAACCCCATCGTTCTTTAAGCAAACATGGTTCTATTTACCCAAAGTTCCTCTACCCGGATCTAAAAGGTCTGCACACTCAGGTGTGTCTTTAGACAAAGCATACACTTCACCCTTTGTTTGCTAAGGGCCATTTCCCCCTGTCTCACCTATCAGCATATTCATATTAAACTACCTGAGCAAAAAAAAAAAATAAAAAATCTTTAAAATTTTGTAAAGATTTTTACAATTTTAAATGTTTAAAAAAAAAAAAAAAAAAGAAATCCTACTATTAGAATGTTTACTTCTTTATCGACATTGTTACTGATATTGTCTGTAATCTTGCCTGATACTGAATTCTAACATTCCAACAAGTCATTCATGCATGCACAAGGCATTCAGACACACACACACACACACACACACACACACACACACACACACACACACACACACACAGGTGGAAGTAAATGTTTGATCCACCTGCTTGCTAGCACTTTTTCTCAAGGTGAAATTGCACAAGGACACATGGCCTTGCTCTCACACACCCTGATACAGACATTTTAACCACCGCAAACTTATCACTTGTCACTTGGCTGTTTTTCCAAAAGTGTTATATCACTCGAGACGTTTCAATTGAACTGACGAAACAAATAGGAGCATGAACCAGAGTGTCCCTCACCTGTTCAAAGCCATCATCCTCGCCCAGAGTCCTGCTGTCCCCGTTACTGTTGATAGGGATCTCCATTGTGGCCGCTTTGCTCATGATACTGTCTGTCATGCTGGAGTGTCACTGATGGACAGGGAACGATAGGCACAAAGAAAAAAAACCCCACATACATTAGGGAATAAGGAAAGAAGGAAGGAAGAAGGAAGACAGAGACATGGGAGAAAGCAAATCCTAGGGCTAAGACCAGTGTTTCAGCACTGGCTAAATCAATAGACCCACAATGCATGTTCCTTTAACCAGTAATAAACATTAAACATGGTCAAAGAGCATTTCACCTTTATTTCTCTTCGTCTTAGCATTCCTGAAGCCATACATTATCCTGATAATTAAAGGCTTCGTCCAACCACTCTCAAAGTTAACAAACCAGTTCATAAAAACCTTACTCATGTCATAAGCCTTTCAGAAACCTCCCCAGGCACCCATTATTGCCACGACAGCTGTGCCTTATTATAAGGCGTCTAAAGGTTGTATGCCTCAATTCGTTTTGCATAAATCCGTAAATTGTTTATCGGACTCTGATTTTAAGGTTACCTTGAGGTAATTTACATTCAAGCTGAACACATCGCCAACACTACAATGTTCACGGAGGACAATACTCATCTACAAGAAGAGCATTTAGGTGAAGGAACCGTGTCTGATTTAAATGTGACTAGAAACTTCATGAGGCGCAATTTTATCAAGAATTGCTGGTAAGTAAGTAATGACTCTTCCAAATGCAGCTCTACATCACCAATCAGGACTGTACAAGACTTTCAGGAAAGCATTACGAGAATGTCCTCGTCCTCACTTTTTAGAATCTCGGTTCATAACAATCACATCCAGAGATTTGGATAATAGACGATGCATTAAAGTGTTTGTCAGCAAAAACGCTGGGCAGATCAAACGACCTTTAATGAATTCGCACTCTCTGAGACGATGATGAGGGTGGCGCAGGGAACAAGAGCTCTTCAGCAAAAGGGGAAAGTAGGGTCGGCTTGCAGGAAAAAAATAGTGCTTATGTAGGCCACGTCTTTCATAGTTACCATTTGCTACTGTTCACAGGGTGCCAGGTGTCCTGGCCTCACAGCCTTTCAGCTTCAAGTATTTGCCTGTTTATGTAAATAAAAAGATACTCCTGCAAGTAATGGGCAACCAAATCCACTCTTAAAAAGCCTCTTGACTTCAGTGTTGACACTCAGATGTCGTTTTGGTCCACAATCAGGATTCCGCTTCTGTGACTACAGGGATTAGGAAGGGATAAGCTACTGGAAAAGGTTTGCTCACGCCCTTTACACAAGGCCGCAACTATGACTACAGGTTAACCTCCCTTTGGGCAAACACCATTAACATAAGGAACCATGATCTGACCCAACCTTGAGTAAAGCCTACACAAGGGTATGTTTGGAGCGAAGTCTTGATCATGATGAGAAAGGAAAGAAGCACAGATCAACAGATCCATGGAGCAGGTGCGACAGGTGCGCACGCGCACACCCACATTGAGAGTTCTCCTTTTGCCCAAGACACCTAACCTGTATTACCAACTGTTGCATGTGACACAAAAGCTCCGTCCTAAACTGAAACTACACACTGACCTCCTGGTTTGATGGACTTCATCTAAACCGCTACTTATTACACAGGAAAGTGGTTTGAATTCTGGAGCCAAACACCTGATAGTATTTTTGATTACGGAGTCCAAAGAAAACGCTTGTTGTTTCTGTACACATCCGCAGACAGTTGAAGTTATAGACTGTGAGATCATACTTCATTATTTGGTTAACAAATGTGATTTGTTGTGCACAGGACAGCGTGTCGAACTGTCTCTCGAGCCTAGGGCCCTGAGTGTCTCTCTGAGTCTGTGCATGGAAAGCAGCTAAGATTTCCACCAGAAAGCACCAGGAGGAACGGAGCAAGGTGGCAAGGATCACACCTTCAATTCTTGACCATGTTACAAAAATTAAGGTTTAAATCCCATCGTATTCGCTTTGTAATGCACGGTATAAGAGATAACAGTGAGGTCCTACCTGATCGTTTCCAATAGTGAGGATTTGCAGTAATCTAGTTTACACCAAATCATGCGCGAGCCGACGCTGGCAGTCCACAATAAAGCAGATAATTTATTAACTACTGCATGAGGAAGTGCTACGCTGTTCTCCTTAATAATATTTTATTATTTGTAATCAGTGATTTCTCATCTTCAGCGAGCTCTGCTGTTTCCCCAGCGGCTTGTTTCTTGCTTTCATTCGGAAACGCAAACCTCCACCTCCTTCTCCTCCCCCCGTCCTTTCAGTGGCCCACAATGCATCTCGGAGCTGACGCCGACCGACCGTCGTCTCATCCCAAATAGCTCCCTACTCCCTATATACGTTCACTGCGTAGGGCGTATATTAATGCCCTCGGCAAGTCAATGTTACGTACAAAGCGGTACGGGATTCAGCATTTCCCTTTGACAGCGTGGAAGGAACGCGATCATGGGCTAAATCCGAGGCCATTTTGTGAAGGTCGTGTTTTTTTTTTACGTTTATACTGTACACGTAAATGAGTGAAGGTTTCCGTTTGACACCATCTGACTTGCGACGTGACGTAACCTTCACGGTGCTCTGGCTACAGAAAAAACACAACAGCAAAGTGTCTTTGAGGTGTGACGCCAGAGTTTAGCCCACTACAAACAACATTTCAGTCTAAACCTTCATGCACACATTGGACATTAATATTGATGACAGCCAACCTATAAAATAACACATTTGTAGTAAACAAAAAATATGTTAAACAACCCAGAATCTGTTTAAGATTTTAGATTTTCCAAAACAGCTATATTTAGTCATTCTTTTTTTATGACAGCTTGGCAAACTCGTGTCAAGAAATACTCAGTTTTGTCCGAAGACTGTCCATCATTACTTTAAGAAAGTCAGTCAATCTGAAAAAAATCTTAAAAACTTTACATGTATTCCCAAATACGGTCTTCAAAAACCTCAAACGTTATGATGAAATAGTTTTTAATACAGACCATCCCAAAAAAAGAAGCCCAAGAGCTACCTCTGCTGCAGAAGATAAGTTTATTAGCATCACCAGCTTCAGAAACCGTTGATTTACATAAATGCTTCTCAGAGTTGAAGTGGCAGACATATTTCGACTTCACTGTTTAGAGGAGACTGCATGAGTCAGGCCTTCATGGTCGAATTGCAACAAAAAAAAATAAAAGCCATTACTTTATATAACAATTTTCTTCTGATTGGGCCAAGAAACACAAGGAATGGACTTTAGATCAGTGGAAAATTGTCCTTTGGTCTGATAATTCCAAATTTGGTTCCAAACATGGTTCTAACCACCATGTCTTTGATAGATGTACAGAGGGTGAACGGTCTGTTCCTGAATGTGTGGTTCCAACTGTGAAGCATGGAGGAGGAGGTGAGTTGATGTGGGGGGCTTTGTTAGTGACACTGTTGGTGATTTAGTCAAAATTGAGGGCACACTAGCATTATGTAGTGATATGCCATTCCATCTGGTTAGCACTTAGTCTGGCGATAGTTTGTTTTTCAACAGGACAATGACCCTAAACATACCTCTCAGTTATGTAAGAGCTATTTGTTCAAGAAGGAGAGTGATGGAGTGCTGCATCAGATGGCCTGCAAAATCAGTCAATCTATATATACAGTATATATGCAAAGTTTGTAGACACCTGAGTCAAATGTGCTTTTGGGGGAATCTCATTCCACATTTAATCCCTATTTGCTGTTATAATAACCTCCATTCTTTTGTTAAAATGGTCCACTAGAATTTGGAGTGTGCTTGTGAAAATGTGTACTTATTTAGCCACAAGGACGTTAGTAAATTCTGGTACTAATGTAGGTGAGGTGAGAAGCAATGCAGTAACGTTCCAACTCATCCCAAAGGTGTTCAAGAGGGTTGAGGTCAAAGCTTAATATTTGGCCAATTAAGATCTTCCACTCTTAATTGGCCCACGTAAAAATCCACGTAAGACATATCATCATGGAGCTAGTTTTATGCACAGGGTCATTGTGATGTTGAAACAGGTTTGGGTCTCCTAGTTCTAGTCAAGGGAACATAACTGCTTCCAAAGACATCCTACAGTATACAACAGTGTGCCTCCAGTTTCTTTGTGGAAACTGTTTAGAGAAGATGCCCATGTGGCTCGAAAAGTTCAGTGTGCCAATAAATATGTCAATTTAGTGTATGTTTTAAGGCTAAATCAACAAAAGGAGACAATTTCAGTAACTGCTTTATCCTGATGAACACTGAAGATCCAGAAAGTAAACTCAGGAACACTGGGTGTGAAGTAAGAACACACCCTCGGGTAGACCATGCGCGTAGACGCACACACATTTACACACATCCACATATTAAGGTAACTTGGATTGACTCTTCACTACTATGTTTTGGGAGATAGGAGGAAACCATAGAAAGAAAGAGGAAAACTACATGGGCACCGGAAGAACGTGTAAAACACCACACAGACACTCACACTATCTCAGGACTAAACTGCATACTTTATACATGCGATGAATCACTGCTCCCCACTGCATTATTGTTAGAATTATCACAATATTTTTATTTGTTTTTTGTTACCAAAGTTCAGAGAGATATTTCATGATACATGTAAGCATTTCTGTATTTAGTTTTTCTCCTGTGCCACTGGAAACTACTTGATACCCTTTCAATATACTGTACGTTCAGGTTTTACTTATTCCTCCAAAGTAATTATTGATTGCTGATGCACATCCATGGAATGCAATTTGCTTAAATTTACTTAAACTTACTTAAACTTAATATTTAAACTTACAACTGAGTGAAGGATTCATGAGCTATACATTCTCCCATTCTACCCCTGAGAATACATTTGTGTTACTAGGACCACAATTTTTCTTGAGTTTAAACGTTTAACCTTGTAGTTTTCTGATCAGTAGGTGGCAGTACAAATTCATAAGTAAAGAAAAAAGTTTGAATGCTTTTTTTCTTCTTTCGATTTTTTATTCAATCCAAGATTATTTACTTGAGATACTTTGTGTAGTTTAACTTACATTTCTAGCAACTTTTAAAATTCACATCCAAAATATGTATGTAATCAGTGCAATATGCAACCAAAATACATTAATAATACATTATAATATGTTAAAACTCAGTAGCCTTGAACTCTGACAAGGATATCATAGAATATTCTCCTCTTTGCACAAGATGAAAAAGAGTTTAACTATTATTTATCATCTAGCCTTAAATCTCTGTAGTGAATAGAATATGAACAACATGTCACAAATAAAATTTAAAGAATAAATGGTTAACATCTGTCTATACTATACAATGTATTTAGTTTAATAGTATACTAGTATAATAGCACAGACAAAATTCCTCTATAATATAAAAAACCTGATTTCAAAATATTTAATGTTCAGCTTGTCCAACTTTCCATTGTCCTCAATCTTATTTTTGTGTGTATTTTGTGTATGCTTTGCATGTGCGTTATTGCCCAACACTACATAATCCTGAGAATAGCATGTATCCGGAGAAAGAGCTTCCAATGTCACATTGCATTGAATTTCTATGAGCAAGCTGGAAAAGTGCTGAAGAAGCGAAATTTAATCTGTAATCTGTTTTAACTGGCTTCCTTTTTCTTACTTTGGATTAAGACAGTGACCCAACAAAAGTTTTTCTCTTTGTCATAAACCACAAATGGATAATTTATGCCCCAAAAAAGAATATGCAGCCATTGTCCTGCAATTCACCATCACTGACTTTCACTGACTCATGCATTTCCAGTAACTTGCTTAAAATGTGTTTCATACTTACAAGTGGAGAAGAACAAACAACATGTCAGTTTATACCTGATATAAAATGCATGATTTGTTTCAAAGTTGAAAACAAAATGCTCAGAGCAATAATATTTTAGTCATGTAAGCAAAAAAGTACTCCCTCTTAGAATTCTATGGTTTTACATATCAGGAAATAATTAAACTTATCAGGTCTTAGGTAAATACTACCTCAAATGAACAACAAAACATGACATAAAATACTGTGTCATTATTTCTTTTTCACCAAAATCAAGCTGAAATAGAGAAACCCTGTGTTTGTAACTACAGCTTATGATATAGTAGATATAGAGATAATAGTTTGTAGAACCACCTTTACAGCAATAAACTTGAAATCATGTAAAGCAAGTCATTTATCAGTAATTTTGTTCAATAATTATTTTATAGCCTTGCTATAGTTTTGCTCTAGATTTATGACCAAACTTTTGATGTCACCCATATGAGGATGGGTTCACCTTTGAGTCTGGTTCCTCTCAAGGTTTCTTCCTCATATCATCTAAGGGAGTTTTTCCTTGCCACTGTCGCCACGGCTGCTCATCAGGGACAAACGCACACCATTCACCTTCACTGTTGTTTTCTGTAAAGCTGCTTTGAGACAATGTCTGTTGTGAAAAGCGCTATACAAATAAACTTGACTTGACTTGACTTGACTAGTTCATTGAGGTTTGCAGGTAATGTATATGTTTATGAACAGCTCTCTTAAGGTCCTGCCACAGTGTTTCAATTAGGGTGAGGTTTGGATTTTGACTCTGCTATTGCAACACACTGATTCTGTTCTTTTTCAGGCATTCTGCTGTAGATTTGCTGGTGTGCTTGGGATCTTTGTCTTGTTGCATGAGCTAATTTTACAAATTTAATTTTGTGCTAATATACTGTGTTTGTTTTATGCCAAACGTGGCTCTGTGCATTATGGCCAAACATTTTGTCTTTGCTCTCGTCCGTTCAAAAGACATTGTTCCAGAAGTCTTATGCTTTATGAAGAGAAGAGGTTTCCACCTTGCAACACTTCCAAACAAACCATACTTGTTAAGTCCTTTTCTAATTGTACTGTCATTAACATTAACAATGAACATGAGAGTATGAGATGTGTTGTTTTTTTTCTTTCCAATTTCTCTGAGCATTGCATGGTCTGAGCTTAGGGGGAAATCTGCCATTCACTATTCACCATTCCAGGAAAGACTGTCTTGAATGTTTTTCCATCAACATTTTTCTACAAGTTTCATATGAATCTATCAAATGTCAGAATTATGATGATGATGAAATTTCAAAACAATTTTAAAATGGTAGTTCATTGTAAAGGCATTGGAGTAATGCTAAAACTAGTTTTATACATGTTTATCTTCCTATTGCTACATTTTGCACAAGTTGCAGTGCGTTTGTAGTACAATTTTAAATCCAAAAAACGGTGGGGCACTGTGTAAAATGTAAATGAAAACAAAATGCAATGATTTTGCAAATCTCATAAACCTATATTTTATTCATAATAGAAATATAAAGCATAGAAAAGATATCAAATGCTTAAACTGAGAAAATGTAAATGTAAATTTTAAAGGAAAAAGAAAATGGTAATTTTGAATTTGTTTTCTGCAAAAACTATTCCGACAACCAAACAACACATCCAGACAAAAAAGCATACCACTGAGTAGTATACGCTAAAGATATGGGCAGAATCCATATACATCTGGGAAATCAGGAGACCAATTGCTGGCATTTTGGGAGAGGAATGTTGTTCATTAATACATTAGTACATTAGTGTCTGTAGTGTCTTTTAGCTAAACAATAATCTTGGGTCTGCTTTATCATTTTTCTCCTTATGATGTGACAAATGTTTTCAATTGTTGAAAGGTCTGGACTGCAGGCAGGCAAAGTCAGCACCTGGAGTCTTTTACTACAGAGTGGACTCTTTTACAACCATGCTGTTGTAATAGATGCGTTATGCAGTTAGCATTGTCTTGCTTAAATGCACAAGACCTTTCCCAAATAAGATGTTGTCTGGATAGAGGCATATGTTGTAAAACATGTATTTACCTTTCAGCATTAATGGCACCTTTTCAGATGTGCAAGGTGCCAATTTTATAGGCACTAATATACACTCATTCCATCAAAGATGTATCTTTTGAACTGAGTGCTGATAACATGATGGTAACCCTAACCCTAACCCAAAAGGTCCCTCTATTATAGTCCGGAGGATGAACTGAGAGTATTTACTGTTTGTGATAGCATGCAGATTTTATCCGTCCTAACCTCCACTCCATCTTTCGGTCCTCTTTCATTTCTTCCCAACCCTGACTACATTTCCTCTCTACCCTTGGACTTTGCCACTGATGCTTTCCTCTCCATAAAGACTTGACGCAGACCTTGCAATTTACCCTGCACTCCTGACCAAATTTTCTTCAGATGTAACTTTTGCTGACTGCCTTCTACAAGGAAAAGCTCAAGGCCTCTGCACATGATCCTCATAAGCTCCACAACAATACACAGCCAGCCCTATTCCTTCATTGTCAAGCTTCTCAACCATAGCAGAATATAAGATACTTCAAGTAATCCAATCTTATAATCTCACCACCTGCCCACTGAATTCCATCCCTTAAACTATGCTTCAGACCATCTCACAAGACCTCCTCCTGTTCACGATCTCCACAATCACCAATGCATCCTTAAAATCTGGCTATGTGCCAACTACCTTCAAGCGAGTGAGGGTTATTCCCATCTTGAAAAAAACTGCTCTGGATCCATCAGACATCAACAACTACAGACCGGTATCACTTCTCTAATTTCTTCTAAATCTCTGGAACCCACTGCTTTTACCCAACTGTATGTCTATTTTTCACAGAACAACCTGCATGATCCAAACCAGTTTGGCTTCAAAACGGCACATTCCGGACATCGCTTTTGGCTGTCTCTGAGAAACTACATACTGCTTAATCAGTCTGTAATCCGTACCCATCCTCTTTGACCTTTCAGCAGCATTCAACACAGTCAACCACAAAACTCTCTTGTCTACCCTCAGGAGCTTTGGTATCCACATCTGTCCCAGACATATTTTTCACTGGTGTCCCACAGGGCTCAGTATTTGGTCCCCTCCTTTTCTCCCTCTATACCCACTCTATTGTTAAAGTCATATCCTCACATAGGTTTTCTTACCACTGCTATGCTGATGACACTCAACACATTTTTTGTTTCCTCTCTAAGATACCACAGCTTTCGTTTAGATCTCAGCATACCTAGCGGACATATCTTCATGAATGAGTGCTCATCAACTAAAACTCCCAGCAAAACAGAACTGCTGGTCATCCCAGGTGATTCATCTCCATGTCAAGATCTCTTCATAACTCTCTGCTCTTCCCCTCAGCCACTGTTTACAACCTTGGGGTAACTATGGACAATCAACTGTCCTTCTCCTCACATGTTGCTAATGTGGCTCATTCTTGTCGAATTCTTCTCTAAACTATCAAAGGATTCTACCATTTCTGTCTATGCAGGCTGTTCAGGTGCTTGTTCAGTTTTTTGTCATTTCGAGACTGGACTACTGCAATTCTCTGCTGGCAGGTCTACCTCTGAACACTATTCGGCCCCTGCAAATGATCTAAAATGCAGCTTCATGACTTGGGCTCAACCTGCCCAAGTTTTCCCACACCACCACACTGCTGCATTCCCTCCACTGGGTTTTAGTAGCTGCACGTATCAGATTCGAAACACTGATACTTGATTACAAGGACAAAAATTTACCAGCACCCTTTTACCTCAGAGACCTCATCACACCTTGCACTGCACCACAATGCCTGAGATCCTCCAGCACTTCTCGACTGTACCACCTTCTCTTAGGATAAAAGGTAAGTATACTTCAAGGCTCTTCTCTGTTTTGGCACCACGGTGGTAGAATAAACTTCCCCTAGATGCCCGAACAGTGGAGTCTTTGGCTATCTTTAAGCAATGGATGAAGACCTTCTTCTTCCTGAAACGAACACTTTCCAAGTTCGCTTTGTGAAAAAAAACTCTTAACAGAGTTGTAGGCTGATCTATCTTAATTTGTATTTAAGAAGACTATACAGTTGTCTGAAGATTTTGTGCATTGGTGATAAGCATTCCATTCCTGTGCATTAATAAATACATTTTCAGGACTGAGGAGTGAATAGTGGTACACTTCAGTAGTAAGCAGTCAGACAATACTTCACTGTATATATATACAATATATAAAATTATATATTTGTAAAATTCTTCAATTATCCAACATGTTAAAAAAGGGTATTGGTTAATGGTTGTCATGTCTAAATATGGATCTTAAAATATTTCAATATACATGTCATTTTCCTACATTTAGATAAATATATACAACTTAATAACAAATAAATGCACACCCACCCATTACCCAAAATTATTGCTGCATTGATTCATACAAATATACAAACTACAGACTAATTAACAGATGAATACATTTTCTACATATTAAATACTAAATGTAATAACAATACTGTACCATTTTGTAATGTATATTAGTTAAAGTCATAGTTTGGTCAATGGGTCATCTGGAACAAGATATAAGCAAGATTAAACCACCACATCCTGTGATTGTGCTTGTTCCAGTAAGACAACCCTGTAACAATCATCAATATCCTGAATGGATCACACATGGTCTTAATTCAGAGCTTAACCTTAGGTAGGATTGTTGAAGTATATGTACATTTAAAAGACTGCATCATCCTCCACCTAAAATAAATTTAAATCTTTTGATCCGAGCAAAATGGTGATACACCACAACACCACAGCTACAGGGTTACTGTCCGTACACCTCCCAGAAAGCATTTCAGTTGGTGGATTATACTTAGAATTTATTAGGAATCAACTGAGAAATTAAGTAAATGTGTCAAAATCATGCTTAATTAAAATAAATATAGAAATCTACTACTATCTAGAGAAAGAAAAAACAATTGGCACTTACCTATCTAAAAAAGTTTTGAAAGTTTTATCTGATTAAAAAAAATACATTATTTTTATTTAAAATTACTGAAAGAAATGTTTATGGGTTCAGGCTATTTTGCTTAATCACATAATTCAAGCTCTGAAACATTAATCCTGTCTCAAATGCTACATAATTTGCTTATAAATATTTAGTAAATACAATTTGGTAAAGTAAACTATGTCTTGCTCTCTAGTCAATTTATGTCTGCTCATTACTGGAATCGTTGCTGGATCACCCTAGCATTAGCACATATACGTATCTCGTTATCTGCTGTTACCTTATTCTATACAGCATTGTTCATGTTATTTGTGTATAAAAAGAGGGTTTGCCACTGCTCTTTATTGTGGAACTTCTCCTTGCCTCTATAGAAGACACAAGGCGGTATGTTTTGCTAATCTGCAATTTGCTATTTAGGCTATTTTCTGTGCTGATGACAGATCTGACTAGCATTGATTCCTGTAGTGAACATGATCAGCAGGCAGAAAGTCAAATTCCAGCTAATTGTAAATATTGCACTTACAGATATTGAATGGTATTCTGAGGCAAAACAGTGCAGTTGCATAATTTAGTTACTTTTAACACTTAACACACTTAACACGTTTAACATTATAGTTACTACTTGCACTTCAGTACACTACCTCAGGAGGAACACTATCTA
This sequence comes from Silurus aristotelis, assembly GCF_946808225.1. NCBI lineage: Eukaryota > Metazoa > Chordata > Actinopteri > Siluriformes > Siluridae > Silurus > Silurus aristotelis. The sequence goes on from NC_139591.1 coordinate 9,308,945, forward strand.
TTTTGTTTGAAATAGACTGCAATTATCTGTGAGTTTTATAACATTTAATGAACATTTATTAATTGTAGTTCTGCATGGAGTCTAATTTTTCTAGGTGAGAATGTAATCAGAAGTGCAAAGATTAGCGGGAACAGTTATGTTAACTACAGGAACCACCGTGACCCTGACTATGTTACTTCGACTGCTGAAGATGAATAAATGAATCCTCTGACTCTACCATTAATACATTTATAGCTCCTGCAAAAATACAATGTGTATTTCAATGTGAAAAAAGAATTATGTCTACTGATAAAAATCCATGTACATTTAAAACTGATGCAGCTAATATAGCCAAGACTAATGGAAAACAGCACTCTTTTGTTGCTCTTTTATATAATCCCCAGAGTTTGATGAATTTGTGGGCTCTTTTTCATCCCTTTGATATTCAAAACATGTCCATTCATACATACATAATAGCAGTAGCACAACTGAATAATAATTGCATGCAGGCGTCTCTGTTATATGTGCATAGGGGGTGTGGTTGGGGGCCCATCACTGAGCATTATTGGAGAGGCACTCACATCAAATCCACACGCTGGACTAAATATGCCCCCCCAACACACACACACACACACACACACACACACACACACACACACACACACACACACACACACACACACACACACACACACACACACATCGTCGTCATCATCATATATACACACACACACATACTTGCAGTCAAAGTCAAGTCAAGTCATTAAGCTTTTACTGTCATTTCTACCACATATACAGTACAGACCAAAAGTTTGGACACACCTTCTCATTCAAAGAGTTTTCTTTATTTTCATGACTATGAAAATTGTAGATTCACACTGAAGGCATCAAAACTATGAATTAACACATGTGGAATTATATATGGAATTATATACATAACAAAAAAGTGTGAAACAACTGAAAAATGTCATATTCTAGGTTCTTCAAAGTAGCCACCTTTTGCTTCGATTACTGCTTTGCACACTCTTTGCATTCTCTTGATGAGCTTCAAGAGGTAGTCACCTGAAATGGTCTTCCAACAGTCTTGAAGGAGTTCCCCGAGAGATGCTTGGCACTTGTTGGCCCTTTTGCCTTCACTGTGCGGTCCAGCTCACCCCTAAACCATCTCGATTGGGTTCAGGTCCGGTGACTGTGGAGGTCAGGTCATCTGGCACCCCATCACTCTCCTTCTTGGTCAAATAGCCCTTGATGCCTTCAGTGTGACTCTACAATTTTCATAGTCATGAAAATAAAGAAAACTCTTTGAATGAGAAGGTGTGTCCAAACTTTTGGTCTGTACTGTACGTAGCTGATGCAGTACACAGTGAAAGGACACAATGTTCTTCTAGAACTATGGTGCTACATTAAACAACATAGAGCTACATAACAGAACACAGAGCGACATCACACAACAAAGAGCTAGATACAAAGTAAGTGTCCTCGCCACATAAAGTGCATCGTGTGCAACCTAGTGCAAACACTGCAAACAAAAAACAGTGCAGACAGACAACACAAGACAGTGTGAGACAGATATACAAAACACAAAATACAAACTAGCGTCAACCAGTAAACCTTTTGTATAAAAGGTATATATGAGAAATTGCTTGACCTAGTGGTAAATGCCATATTTTGACCATTTATACATTTAGATTCCAATAACATTTTATACCATATGTTCACTTTGGAGGAATGTTTAGAATTGTTGTCCTGCTCGATATTTTCACTTTCTAGATGATGTCTTGACATTTCTTCAGTATGATTTCGATTATTTTAGGTAATCCTACTTTATCATAATATCATAAATTTTTTTTTAAGTTGCACCATCTCTTTTTTCTAGCAAAACACTGCCACAACACAGTGATGAAATAAATGGACATTCAGTGCCACCACCTGGTTCCTCTCAGGGCTTCTTCCCCATGTCATCCCAGGAAGTCTTTCCTTGCCACAGTCACCACTGGCTTGCTCATTAGAGACAAATTTATAATTATATGTAACAAACTTATACATCCTTTATTACTGCTTTATCTGTGTAAAGCTGCTTTGAAACAATGTATATTGTCTATATAAATAAAAACTAATTAAATTGAATTGAATTAAAGTGATGCCACCCCAATGCATTACAGTTGGGTTGGTGTTCTTTAAATTAAATCATTACTATTTTTGCTTCATACCTAGCACATGTTATAACAAACAGAAAAGTAAATTTTTTCTTCCAAACGCTTAGGTCTTCATCCTGGTAATCACCTGCAAATTCCAGTCTGGCTATTTACAATAGCTTCTTCCTGGCATGAGAGCATTTTGAGAAATGGTGATGTAAATCTCTCTTAATTGTGGATGTAAATATTTAGTGCCTGCTGTCTCCAACACAACAGCCCTTTTGTTCTTGTCTTTGGGTTCAGTTGAACCTTTTCAGACCATCCTGTTGTGCATCCCTGAGAGTTTTTTGGTATGTAAGTGATTGAAATTGTTTTTAAAATAATAGACATCTGCATTTTCACAATTCTTTCCCCCAAAATCTTTGTTGAGTTGTTCGGATTTTCCCACGGAATTAAAGGCCAATTTGGCATGAAATACAACTAAAGGTGTATTCACAAAAAACTTATTATCCTACTTTTTAGAGTCATTAAATCAGACTGTTTAAATCTGATATAGAAATTATATCTGACAAAAGTTGTAGAAAAAATCTGAATATTGTATATCTTTGGTCTAAGTACTGTATTATTTAATTAATTTGTTTATTTATTTAAATAACCAAACTACTTATAATAATTGATTCAAACTATCCCCATCAAAGTACCCATTACCCATTTTTCCCTCTCTAATTAAAACCAGAATCAAATCTTCAGTCAATCATATGCTAATTAAAAACTGACCTGAGCGTCATTTATTTTTATTTTTTTAAGAATACAAGAACTGCACTCATATAACCAATATATAACACTATAAAAGGTTTTTCAGACTTTCTATTGGACAACATTTTATGTTGGACAACATTTCTTTTGGATTAAACACAGTTCTACTCAAGATATTCACAAATAATTTTGACAAGATATTAGCATTAAATCAATATATCTAGACTATAAAAAAATCATAATATTTAAATACATAAAAAAGGTTAGACTAAATAGAATTCAGTCACAGGAAAGAATATTTCAGCAAATTTCATTTTCAGTATTGAGTACGATAAGGTTCCTGCTTATGACCTTAAAACAGTATACAAATATCCCAGTTCACCAAACACTCTATATCCATGATCCCTCCAGATCTGCTGATAAAAGACTTGACTGAATAAATAAATTTTCAACCTTGACTTGAACACTGAGACTGTGTCTGAGTCCCGAACGCTGATTGGAAGGATGGTTTCATAACTGTGGGGCTTTATAAGAGAAAGATCTGCTCCCTGCTGTAGTCTTCATTATTTGAGGAACCAACAAATAGCCAGCACCTTTTAATCTAAGTAGGTGTGGAGGATCATACTGGTAAAAATAAAGTTCACTCAAATACTGCGGTGCGAGACCATTAAGTGCTTTATATGTCAGTAGTAGTATTTTATAATCAATGCGAGATTTGATTGGGAGCCAGTGTAGACTGATTAAAAGGAGTGATGTGGTCATATTTTCTAGATCTAGTGACGACTCTTGCTGCTGCATTCTGAACTAACTAAAGCTTATTTATGCACCTACTCGCACACCCAGACAGTAAAGCATTACAGTAGTCTAATCTAGATGTAACAAAAGCATGAACTAGTTTTTCTGCATCCTGTAACGACAACATATTTCTAATTTTAGCAATATTTCTAAGGTGAAAGAAGGCGATCCTGGTAATATTATTCACGTGAGCCTCAAAAAAATCAGAAACATCTCTGTTCTCATGTTTACATCGCTGACTCCCTCTGTCTCATCTATGTTAGCTCCAATAAACATTATTCCACCATCAACCAGCCATGTAGAGGAGCTTCTCGCAAAATTTCTGATCAGGGATCAAGATCAGGGAGTCAGAATGTTAGTCAGAAGAGTAGACCACGAGCCAAGAACTGTTCAGAAAGGGCATGTACAGTACATTGTGTGCAGCCATGGCTCGCTTTTATCACTCATTGTGAATTCTCACACTTTTATATCACTCAGTAACAACTTTTTGCTTTCATTCATTACATTTTTTACACAAATATCTGTACTTTCTACTTTTACATTTTCAATCCAGGCTTGTTACTTCAGTTTTATTCTATTTGGTGACATGATAAATATTTTTTCTTCTCATTGCGTGCCGCTTTCAGCCCATCAACCTATTTATTTCATTGCGTGGCTTTTTAAATCTACTATTGGTGTATAATTTCCTGGCTATAACACACCACAGATGTAGGCATAGCCTACAAAGCTAACAACAAGCAAAGGAGAACGCAACAAGAAGTATGGAGCTAACATAGATGAGACAGAGGGAGTCAGCGATGTAAACATGAGAACAGAGATGTTTCTGATTTTTTTGAGGCTCACGTGAATAATATTACCAGGATCGCCTTTTTTCACCTTAGAAATATTGCTAAAATTAGAAATATGTTGTCGTTACAGGATGCAGAAAAACTAGTTCATGCTTTTGTTACATCTAGATTAGACTACTGTAATGCTTTACTGTCTGGGTGTGCGAGTAGGTGCATAAATAAGCTTTAGTTAGTTCAGAATGCAGCAGCAAGAGTCGTCACTAGATCTAGAAAATATGACCACATCACTCCTTTTAATCAGTCTACACTGGCTCCCAATCAAATCTCGCATTGATTATAAAATACTACTACTGACATATAAAGCACTTAATGGTCTCGCACCGCAGTATTTGAGTGAACTTTATTTTTACCAGTATGATCCTCCACACCTACTTAGATTAAAAGGTGCTGGCTATTTGTTGGTTCCTCAAATAATGAAGACTACAGCAGGGAGCAGATCTTTCTCTTATAAAGCCCCACAGTTATGAAACCATCCTTCCAATCAGCGTTCGGGACTCAGACACAGTCTCAGTGTTCAAGTCAAGGTTGAAAATGTATTTATTCAGTCAAGTCTTTTATCAGTAGATTTTTCTTAGGTAAAGGAGCAGATCTGGAGGGATCATGGATATAGAGTGTTTGGTGAACTGGGATATTTGTATACTGTTTTAAGGTCATAAGCAGGAACCTTATCGTACTCAATACTGAAAATGAAATTTGCTTGAGGTTGACACACAGTAAATGTATAATGCAGTTTAAACCCTAAAGTAAAAACCAGACAGCATATTGCAGTCATAAACGTAAGGTGAGGTTGTTTTCTTTACCAATGGGATGTGAATGTAATTTTTTTTTTTTTTTTGTTGCATGCATGTGGGAGAATCTTACAATATGTGCCATACCTGTCTAGAGTGTTTTATTTTTTAAATATTCTCTTTGACAAGACATTTTTGTCAAAACATTTTACTTGCTCCTGTTTTTCCATGCTTTTCCCTGGATGGAGATGAGTAATGTGGAGTTTGCACGTGATCTTTCTTTTTTTTTTTTATCCAAAAAAACCACATGCACGTACAGTCAGTGTAGTAAAATGTTCACACGCACAAGCTAACCTGCGTAAAAACACATGTAAAGGCTTACACATAAGCCTTTTTCAAACAACTGCAGGTTAAAGTCTTAACTATTTTCTCAGAGCTCTACAAAGTCATGAATAATCTATATTCAACACCTTATTTAGGTATAGAAATGTTACCTAGATTAAAAAGTGAGTAATCTGTACAAATGAATATTATAACATTGCAAACTACATTAAGATAACAGTAAATAAAACATCAACTCTTATTGATTGTGTACTGTATAATGTTTTTTTTTCTTGCTATAAACTAAACTGAATATACTGTATATTTGGCACACATGCACATAATAATTGTGTTCATGTGTGCCAAATATACTGTATATTTAGTGTAGTAACATTGTTATTACACTAAATATACTGTATATTTGGCACACATGCACATAATAATTGTGTGGGTTTCTGAGGGATCTACAGAAGACAGAGGTTAATTAATTTATTTTTTGTCTTAAGCAGTGCATACTGGATATACAACATTTTCAGGAGACACAAAGTACGACTAGTAGAGTTTCTAATTAATTGAATAATTGCAATAACTTAAATCAATCTTTCCTTAAAATTTGTCAGATTTTCTTATGAATGCACAGATTTATTCTAGAGCAGTCCATTTACCACTTGGTGGGGCTATAACCTCTTAGCCAAATTTCCTTGCCCCTTTGCATGAATATATGCAATAGACATTAAAGCTAACCTACTGCTCAAAATGCAAACATGTTAAAGTACTGTATACTAAACATATATGTTTGATATTTGAAACATCTCTCAGAAATTGAAATTAAAACCACTTATTCATTATAATGCTTTATGAATAATGCTCATGGAATTAGAGATATAGACAAAAGAAAAAAAATGCTTTTTTTACTTTTTTTACTTACTACTCCCAAACTAAGGTGTTATTATGCTCAAATACTAAACTGGAATACAATACACTTGAGTCTTAGAAATTGCACCATAATAGCAACACAGGGTGTGTAGAGCTGTGAGCATGTAGTCAGGAGTTAATGCTGAAATTGTTCACTTTGGTATTCAGACTTTATGTACAGGCTTTCTTTCTTTCTTTCTTTCTTTCTTTCTTTCTTTCTTTCTTTCTTTCTTTCTTTCTTTCTTTCTTTCTTTCTTTCTTTCTTTCTTTCTTTCTTTCTTTCTTTCTTTCTTTCTTTCTTATTTTTCTTGCTTGCTTGCTTGCCTGCTTTCTTTCTTGCTTTTTTTCTTGCTTGCTTGCTTGCTTTCTTGCTTGCTTACTTTTGATGTTACTTATATCTAAACAGAGAGCTTATACTCTGTACATGATGCACAGTTGCCTGTGAGAGATGCTGTACTTATGTTACTTCCAGCACATTAAATACATTTACCTACTCAGCACACACAACTAAAAACCATGCAATTCACACAGCCCTTACTGAATGAAACCCCAATAGACGCCATGGCAGTCACTTCCCAGGGTTCCTTCATTGAGTGTGCAGAGAGAAAGATGGATAGTCTTCCTTACCCAGGTCATTAAGCGGGTGAACAAATATTTCCCGAGCCATTTTTAAAACGACAAGCCTCTCCCATGCGGAGCGAGCAAGGGGACAATGAGATAAACAACTTTTCCAGAAAACCTCTTTTCCATGATCTAATCTATACATTTAACCTCAAATTTGGAAACTAGAGTTCAAAAGTTAAACTGGTGTGTAGAAAGACAGGGAGTTTTACATTTTATTTCATTGGCAAAAACATCATTCTGCACAGAGTTCTCTCAGAAGAGCAAATAGAAATAAAGAAATAAGAAGAGAAATAGAAATCCTCAAGAGTTTTAAATGTAATCTGTTTTTCTGTTTTCCCTAAAGTTTCTTTTTTTTGGTTAAAATCTTTCTGTAACAAGTTATTATTATATACTTATATACACATACACACACAAGCCTTTACTTTGCACTAAGATGGAGTCTTTTTTCAGGATTTATTTTCTAAATATAGACATACATACAGAAAATATATCCCTTAAACATAGAACATATAATAGAATTAAAAGAGTTAACAAATTTCATAACATCATTACATTTTAAATTGAATTACAATTAAAAATTACTTTCTAAAATGCTATGAAAGGTGCACAACAGTTTTTCATCATTATTATAATTAATTGTTATTAATACCATTATTACCATAGATTTCACTGTTAAACATGCTGCTGCTAATTATTATTATTATTATTATTATTATTATTATTATTATTGTTGTTGTTGTTGTTGTTGTTGTTGTTGCTATCATCATGGTTGGGCAAAGATACATTGAAATGTATTTTAAAATAAAATACCAAATACCTTAACTTTAATGTACTACAAAATACAGCAGCCACTGTATTTTTGTATTTAAAAAAAATATATATTTTACAAGTGAGCATTAAACTTCTTCACAAACCTTCCATCATCAAATCAAATCAAATTTTATTCGTCACATACACATACATACAGAGTACGGAGTATATACATGGTATGCTTATGACACAGGTATGGTTATGATACAGGGTATGCAGGGTATGCTTATGATACAAGGTTTGCTTATGACACAGGTATGCTTATGATACAGGGTATGCTTATGACACAGGTATGCTTATGATACAGGGTATGCTTATGACACAGGTATGCTTATGACACAGGTATGCTTATGATACAAGGTATGCTTATGACACAGGTATGCTTATGATACAAGGTATGCTTATGACACAGGTATGCTTATGATACAGGGTATGCTTATGACACAGGTATGCTTATGATACAGGGTATGCTTATGACACAGGGTATGCTTATGACACAGGTATGCTTATGATACAGGGTGTGCTTATGATACAGGGTGTGCTTATGACACAGGTATGCTTATGATACAGGTATGCTTATGATACAGGGTGTGCTTATGACACAGGTATGCTTATGATACAGGTATGCTTATGATACAGGGTATGCTTATGACACAGGTATGCTTATGATACAGGGTATGCTTATGTACAGTAAACAGTAATCACATAAGGTGGTTGATGTGATTGTCTTTAAAGTGAACGTGTGCGGTATTGTGTGGTATAAAGTGCGCTGTGAACGCAACAAAGAAAAGAGTCCATTGTTGGGATGGCTGAGGTCCTTAATAATCTTCCTGGCCCTGGCCTGGCACCGCATGCTGTAGATGTCCTGCAGGTTAGGGAGCTCGGTGTGGATGGTACATTCAGCTGAACGCACCACCCTCTGGAGGGCTTGTCTGTCCTGCATGGTGCTGTTCCCGAACCAGGAAATGATGCTACCTGTCAGAACGCTCTCAATGGTGCAGGTGTGGAAGGTCTTTAGCACCTGAGAGGGTAGTTTAAATTTCCTTAAGCGTCTTAGATGGTACAGACACTGCCGGGCTTTCTTCACCACGGTGTTGGTATAACAGGACCAAGACAGGTCCTGTGTGATGTGAACACCTAGGTACCGGAAACTGTCCACTCTCTCCACTGGAGTCCCGCTGATGTTTAGCAGTTGGTATGCTTCATGCTTCTGCTTCATGCTGAAGTCCACAATCAACTCCTTAGTCTTGCTGACGTTCAGGAGAAGGTTGTTCTCCTGGCACCATCTCTCCAGGTTTTTAACCTCCTGTAGGTAGGCCGTCTCATCGTTGTTGGAGATCAGACCCACCACAACAGTGTCGTCAGCAAACTTGATGATGGTGGTGGAGTTGGAAGTGGCCACACAGTCGTATTTGTACAGTGAGTACAGCAGGGGGCTCAGAACACAACCCTGGGGAGCTTCAGTGCTAAGGGTGAGGGTGGATGAGGTGTGTTTTTCCACCCATACGGCTTGTGGTCTGTCAGTCAGGAAGTTAGAGATCCATTGACACAGCGGCAGGCTGAGTCCCAGAACCTCCAACTTAGAGTTGAGTGTGGAGGGAACTATGGTGTTAAATGCTGAACTGTAGTCAACAAACAGCATCTTTGTATAATTCCCATTTCTTTGGTCCAGGTGGCTGATTGTAGTGTGGAGGAGATGTAAAATGGCGTCCTCAGTAGAACGGTTCTGACGGTACGCAAACTGTAGTGGGTCCAGTGTGTCTGGTAGTGATGCAGTGATAAAGTCTCTGACCAGTCTCTCAAAGCACTTCATCACTACTGAGGTCAAGGCTACTGGGCGATAGTCATTAAGGCAGGCGGGCTGGGGTTTCTTCGGGACAGGAACAATGGTGGACTGTTTGAAACATGAGGGGACAACAGATTCAGTGTTTCAGTGAGAGGTTGAATATCTCAGTGAACACCGGTGCTAGCTGGTCAGCGCAGGCTTTCAGAACCGGACCTGTGATGCCATCTGGTCCTGCTGCCTTCCTGGTATTTACTGTCTTGAATGCCCTCCTCACGTCATGCTCCAAGAAGGTGAACGTGTTTACCTTTCCGGCTCTCTCGGAGAGCACGCTGGTTGTGCCGCTAGCGCTGCTAGCGTGGTTAGCTGCAGCCTCGAAACGAGCGTAAAAGGTGTTTAGCTAGTCTGCCAGAGAAGCGTCCGCATTCACCATTCTAGAAGATGGTGTTTTATAGTCCGTTATTGTCCTTAGTCCCTGCCACAGGCTCCTAGAGCCACCATGTTGGAACTGTGACTCTAGTTTCCTCCCGTAGCGCCGCTTTGCATCCTTCACCGCTCTGCGAACACTGTAAGACGCATCCTTGTACTCCTCCATGTCCCCGGTGTCAAACACCTGGGTTGTAGGCAGCGGAGTGGGATCTCAGAGCATCGCGGATGGTTTTATCCACCCACGGCTTCTGGTTGGGAAACGTTCTGATAGTGTTTTTTTGCACCGTATCATCCAAGAGGAAGTTGGATCATCATTTGGCCTATTTGATCTGTTCCTTCATCATTACCAGCTCAAATATTTACATTTATATCCCAGTGATCTCCCAGATGAAGTTAGTTAGGTTAGTTTAAAAGTAACCAACACTTAAATGTTTATCAGTTTGCGAATTACTCATAATTGTATACTAAAACTAAAAAACATAATTGTATACTAATTTAGTTATTTGTTTGGTAATAAATGAAACTAGTTGCTATGCAAACAGGTGCTATCAGTTGTCTTCTTATGAATGACTTTGAGTCATATTACTCAATGTCATTGAGTAATACAATTAAAATTTGAGGGGGCAACACTGATTTAATGACAAACAAGTCTGTAATAAGAAGACAGCTGATGGCATAGCAACTAGTTTCTCACTAATTAATCATTTGATTGTTAATCATAAATATGTCATGTCATCTTCTCCCGATTATCCGTAATTCGGGTCGCGGGGGCAGCAGTCTAAGCAGATTCCCCAGACACTTCCCTGTGTCCAGGGATCGGGCTGTCAAGGCCCCCGCCTTCAAATGCTGCCCAATCCTCTCAGCACCGGTCCCTTACGGTCCCTCCTGCAGGTGTGAGCCCACGGGAAGGCGGCCCCACGTCGCTCCGACGTCACGGCCCTTGATTTATTTTTCTCGTAAGGGTCCCCTGGAGCATAGAGGGTTAAGGGCCTTGCTCAAGGGCCCAAGAGTGGCAGCTTGGCGATACCGGGGCTTGAACCCCCGACCTTCCGATCGGTAACCCAGCGCCTTAACCGCTGGAGCCACCACTCCCCTATAATCATAAATATAATTATATATTATGTTTTAGGCAGTCATTCATGCCATGGTATGCAAAATCATGATTCTGCGAAACTGCAGTATATAGAATACAATATTTGGACACGTATTTGAAAGCTGGCAGCCTGCACATTTCTTATACCTTGCCCTCCATTTTGAGCAATTTTCTGTTCTAATCTCAACAATTCTGGGCAAACTACTGAGCAGACACCAATCAGAGGCTGCATAGCCATTTTTGTCAACCCTGTCAAATACAAACGACAAAGTCCTATTTTCTATTTGAAATGCATGCATCATAAATACTGCCCATTCCTGATTATTTTTATTATTTGCATTTCGCATAGGTAGTCCTTAGAACAGAAAGAGTCAGAAATATAACTTGAAAGTATAAAGAACAGATGACTGTTACACCTAGGCTTTATTCATTGTTGTTTTTTGCTTCTTTTATGTATCTTGCCAGTCAATTAACATCTCGATTATTAGACTTTTCCCCACGAAATTGTTGTGTATACCCTGTTTTTATTGCTAATTCCAAATCATCTTCCTCTTCCTAGCCTGATTCTGTCTTCATCACTTTTTCTTAAAAATGCCTGCCATATTTTAGTATGTAAAAATAAAAAAACTTATGCTTTTATTTAAAAACAGGCAAGGCTCACAAAATTATAAATATCTTTCTCCAGCTGGGTATTTGAAGGCTTTGTTATACATGTTATTCAATTTAATTTAATTTAATTTAATTCAATTCAATTCAATTCAATTCAATTCATTTTTATTTGTATAGCGCTTTTAACAATATACATTGTCTGAAAGCAGCTTTACACAGATAATGTGGTGATAAAAAATATATATGTTCTTTATTAGTGTAACTTTGTCCCTGATGAGCAAGCCGGTGAAGACTGTGGCAAAGAAAAACTCCCCGAGATGGCATAAGGAAGAAAAATTGAGAGGAACCAGACTCAAGAGGAAACCCATCCTCATCTGGGTTGCACCGAATGTCCATTTATAGCAGATATACGATGTTGCGGGGTACAGTGATGATGATCAGAAGCAAACTGTAGTCCTAAATCAATCTAGCAGACTGTTGACATTAACTACAGTCCAATCCATCCTCAAAGCTCCCATTCGTACTCTGGAATTTCATGGAACCACCCAGGGCGTTGATGAGAAACCGTCCCAAGCTGCACAGAGTGGTCTCCAGTCGAAGAGAACACTATCCAGAGGCAGGCCTGGACGAAGTGGGAAGATCCACGGAGGGAAGAGGGGCAGGAACAGTGGTCACTGGAACCTTAGGAGCATGTTTAACTTGACCGAGAGAGAGAGAAAGAGAGAGAAAGAGAGAAAGAGAGAGAGAGAGAGAGAGAGAGAGAGAGAGAAGAGGGAGAGAGAGAGAGAAGAGGGGTGACAGGAAGAGAAGGATATGGATTATTATGTGTCCTAATTGTTGTATGAAAGTTAATGTCACTGTGCAAATTGGACTCCGGCAAGACTCGCTATGGCAGCATAACTGAAAGGGAGAACCAATAATAAGCAATAATAAGTGCCCCCTAAAGCATTGTTTTTTACCTTTTGCATTTTTCACTTTGCTCGTTGCTCATATAATTCACTGCAATGAGCTACACTTTTACTTTTACCTATGAAAAGTAAAAAAAAAAAAAAATAATAAAAAAAATTTAGATATATAAAAAAGCTTTTTCTTCCTGTGTTTTTTATATTGTTTCATTTTTTATATTTAAAATTGCTGGAGTTTCCCTGGGGCCTCACTTAAGAATTTCATTGTACAAACTGTCACTGACATCTGTACATATGAAAAATAAAACTTGAAACTTGAAAAACTTGACAGCACTCATATTTATATTACCACTGAATAAACTACATCCCAGACTGCATCTTCTTTCAGCAAAGAACAGGTTCCTGAGGCACAGACACACCAAAAACAAACAGGTGAAGGACAAAAAAAAAAAATCAGACACATACTTTGTATGTACTTTAGAGAAGACAGTTAACAATCGATTTCAAGATAACACTTCTCCTGGAGCAACCTATTCACTGCACTTTAGTTCCTAATCATAACAACATTTAGGTATCCAAAGGTGTCAAGTGTACACTAACAGGCTCTTTTTCACTAATGTGTTTTCATAAACCATCAAGGAACACTACCTCATTATGTGCAACTCCAAATGATGAATTCATCCCAAAGAAACTTCTCTCTGTTATTGTCTCTAGCAAATGTGTCAGTAGGGCTGTAATCACAATTTTTAATGCCCTTTTAAGGACACAGAATGTGCTTGGTTTATGCGTCTCCCAAATTTCTGCATCTCGGTTCCTATTGCATTCCTTTACTCCTTTTTCCTCTATTGCCAGCTCTTAATGCATGCTCAAACGTAGATTATTTACAGGATCAGCATGGACAGAGAGAGGGGGAAAGAGAGAGACAATACCCAGATGTTCAGCAGACAATGTCATGTAGTTTGCATTCTTTCTTGCACTGATCAGTGTTTTAAGGGCAGTCATTTAGAATCACAGACAAATAAAGTTCTTGGAGTAAATAATTTCTTAATGATCACTTTAATTTGATAAGGCCTTTATTTTGTCTGCTGCTTGGTCCTAGCAATTCATACCTATTTTGAACTGCACTGTACACTTGTCATTCACTCATTTATCTTCAGTTATTGTTTTACCCTGGTCAGAGACACTGTGAACACAAAGCCTATCCAAGAAACACTCGGCACAAGGTGAAAGAATTCACCCCAGGACACTCATTCACACCCAGAGGCAATTAATCATTGCTAATCCACCTACCTGCATGTTTTTGAACTGTGGGAGGAAACTGGAGAACTGGGAGGAAATTCATAGTGAAACAGTGAGAAAAGGCAACCCCCTACACAGACCCAAGACCCTGGAGCTGCCACTGTGCCACCAGGAATATATACAGCATTCTTACAAACAGTTCTATTTGAAATGGTGGAAATATATTATGTGAGTTAGTCATGTAAGTTTTGGAGACAAGGTGGTTTGGACATGTGCAGAAGAGGGACATGGTATATTGGTAGGAGAATGCTGAGAATGGGGCCACCAGGAAGGAGGAAAAAGAGGAAAGCCAAGGAGGAGGTTTATGGATGTGGTGAAGAAAACATGCAGGTAGTTGCTTTGAAAGAGGCAGATGTAGAGGACAGGGGGGTATGGAGACAGATGATCCGCTGTGGCGACCCCTAATGGGAGAAGCAGAAAGAAGAAGAAGAAGAAGAAGAAGAAGAAGAAGAAGAAGAAGAAGAAGAAGTCATCTTGTCAAGATCTAACAATGAAGCACACTCAGGTCATTTCTTGATGCAGAACAAGAAGTTTGCAAACATATTCTGATGCAGTTTTGATACTAATGACACCAGTCATATAACTTATTTCAAAAACCATTCAGACTTAAGCATTAAATCTAACTTTTTGTTTGCCATTGGTGTAATTTGTAAATTCCTTTGGTGATTTGGCTCGATTTTTTTTGTTAGTCATTCATCCTTTCCCGCAATCGGTTTTGAATAACAAGGGCCCTTTCCACACCATGGCAAGAGAAAGTTTAAGTAATATGCACAACAGCTTAGTCATTCACATTGCCTCTTTGATGTTTCACTATACTACAGATGGACTTGATTTCCTTGCTGCTGCCTCAGCCCTTTCCTATTGATGACTACTAGATGATAGCCTAGGACTTTGTGTTCTAGTCACCATTTAGTTTAAGGTAGGAAAAAAACAAACTTACATCACCAGAGAAGGAACTTCTAATGCCATGTGTTGCAATAAAACCTAGTAGCAGTCTTTTTGCATTCTCTTACATATATTGCCACCCACGTAGACTTTCTCACATCACCTCAGACAATTTTGTGATATCATCAGAATAAATTTTTTTTTTTTTGTTGTGTTTGGTGGCATTAAACTAGCGCTGAAGACTGAAATACGTCATCTACTTTTTATATTGCAGTTATAAGGATCTCAGAGTCCCACACTAAAGCCTTAAAGAAATCTTTTTGGAAATCTTTTCTGTGAGTTAAATCTGCAGTCATTCCCAAGCACAATTCATCATTTAATTTCTTTTCTTCAACAAACCGATCTTCTTCTGATAGCATGGAGGAGGATTTGCTTGAGTCACTCAATACCTCTTAGGCCCGTTCTCCTGAGGGAAATCAGCTTTACAAAAAAGGACCCAACAGACAAATAAATAAATCAGCCAAATAAATCAATCCTCATTCAGAGTAGGTGCCCAGTAGAGCCAACAAGGGGGAGGTAGGAGGAGAAGAAGACGAGAATGTCACCTTGGAAAAAGGAAAGGTCTCAGCCTCATCCTTTATTCATTTTATGGACAGTTCATCTGGGAGCTGAATCCCAGGAGAGGAATGAATAAGGCATGGTTGTGGAATACAAAAAAAGATGTCAGGATATTTTTGTGAACACAATTTTTATCTTTGTTTAATAGTAGGAGATGATCTAGAATGCAACAAATAGATCCCTGGAGGACAAACCATGATAGCCTATGGAAAGCAAGTGTTAATATCTGGAAAGGGATGGTGGTGGTTTGGGGTAAATTTATCCAGAAACTAATGCCAAGGCCATTTTTATAATCCACACCTTTATAAAATATTGACTTTTGTGGAAATCTTAGCTTCTTTATTCTTCTCATTCTGGCATTTTGTTCTGAAATGTCAAAGCTCTTATGCAATAACAGTATTGAAACTGACATTGCAATGTAAAACCCTCTAACATATACAGCTGTATTGGGAAATTGAGGAGTACAGGCAGAAAGAGGGAGAATACCCGAGAATTAGGAATCACACCAGTCATAAAGACCAGAAAAAAATAAAATTATAATTCACTGGCTTCACAGAGAGTAATATCATTTTTACCAGCAGGAAAAATATGTTGTCAGGCAAAGCAGGATAGACAGCAAAATATGTGTTCAGGAGGGTTCTTTATTTAGGTACAGAATCAGACTCTAAAGTAAAAACAGATGGGATTGTAATCTGAATAGTTTCCACTTGAAGTTTTCGACTCTTGTTTGTGTTACTTTGGGCTGTTTGGTCCAGAGCTCTCTAGTCCACACTCAAAAGCTCAAAAGCTCAAAAGCCTCTGTGACAGCCGGCCTGCAAGGTCAGGACATAAGCAAATGATGGGTTTCATATGTAGACACGTGCACGCAAGCTAAACACAACATATAACAACAGAGTTTGAAAGCACAGTTTACATGTGAAATGCATTTTGCTAGAGCAGACCAAGCCTTAACTAAATAACATGAAAAAAGTAGTGAATTTGAGACCATTTTTGAACAATCATCAGACCATTTTTGAACAATATAAATGGAAGCACAATGAAAACTTTCAACACAGCACACACATTTTCAACACAGCACACACATTTATTCACATCCTAAACTCCAAAGAAAAATAAATTTTAATCACTAAAAATTTGTTTTACTGATACGCAAAGTCTCAAATCAAGCACCAAAATCCATCTTGATGCACACATCAGGCAATTTAAACTGTTCGTGTAGTAACAGCAAATTTAAATATAAAAATAAAAATTTGGCGTCCTGGTTATTTAGAGTGTGTCCGGAAAATGTTTACAGAGCTTCACTTTTTCCACATTTTATGTTATGTTACAGCCTTATTCCAAAAAAAAATATATACAGCATAACATTATGACATTAATACATTATGAGTGCCAAATCAAACATGCGGAGGATCCGCTGTGCCGACCCCTAAAGGGAGAAGCCTAAAGAATGTTCTAAGACCCTCCACAAGTTCTGAAAATCTGCGGGACACACCCCCTGCAGCCCATATGGTACCTTAGAGAATTCATCTAGACATGATGTCACTTTAATACAATAATGTGTTTGGAAATTTTTTTAATAAAATTTGTTAGTGAAAGCATAGTTTAAAATGTCATTCCAAATGTCCCTAAACATTCCGTCCTCCTGCGGATTTCCACGAATTTTAAGATAATCCACAACTTGCTCTTAGTTAGGTTCCAAATGAGAGCGACGAGTTGCGAACTGCAAATCATCAGGGGTTGACTGTATAATATATATATATATATATATATATATATATATATATATATATATATATATATATATATATATATATATATATATATATATATATACAGTGGGTACGGAAAGTATTCAGACCCCCTTAAATTTTTCACTCTTTGTTATATTGCAGCCATTTGCTAAAATCATTTAAGTTCATTCTTCTTCCTCATGAATGTACACACAGCTCCCCCAGAATTGTTGACATTGTGCAGATTTATTAAAAAAGAAAAACTGAAATATCACATGGTCCTAAGTATTCAGACCCTTTGCTGTGACACTCATATATTTAACTCAGGTGCTTTCCATTTCTTCTGATCATCCTTGAGATGGTTCTACACCTTCATTTGAGTCCAGCTGTGTTTGATTATACTGATTGGACTTGATTAGGAAAGCCACACACCTGTCTATATAAGACCTTCCAGATCACAATGCATGTCAGAGCAAATGAGAATCATGAGGTCAAAGGAACTGCCTGAAGAGCTCAGAGACAGAATTGTGGCAAGGCACAGATCTGGCCAAGGTTACAAAAAGATTTCTGCTGCACTTAAGGTTCCTGAGAGCACAGTGGCCTCCATAATCCTCAAATGGAAGACGTTTGGGACGACCAGAACCCTTCCTAGAGCTGGCCGTCCGGCCAAACTGAGCTATCGGGGGAGAAGAGCCTTGGTGAGAGAGGTAAAGAAGAACCCAAAGATCACTGTGGCTGAGCTCCAGAGATGCAGTCAGGAGATGGGAGAAAGTTGTAGAAAGTCAACCATCACTGCAGCCCTCCACCAGTCGGGCCTCAGTGTAAGACACATGAAAGCCCACATGGAGTTTGCTAAAAAACACCTGAAGGACTCCAAGATGGTGAGAAATAAGATTCTCTGGTCTGATGAGACCAAAATAGAACTTTTTGGCCTTAATTCTAAGCGGTATGTGTGGAGAAAACCAGGCACTGCTCATCACCTGTCCAATACAGTCCCAACAGTGAAGCATGGTGGTGGCAGCATCATGCTGTGGGGGTGTTTTTCAGCTGCAGGGACAGGACGACTGGTTGCAATCGAGGGAAAGATGAATGCGGCCAAGTACAGGGATATCCTGGACAAAAACCTTCTCCAGAGTGCTCTGGACCTCAGACTGGGCCGAAGGTTTACCTTCCAACAAGACAATGACCCTGAGCACACAGCTAAAATAACAAAGGAGTGGCTTCACAACAACTCCGTGACTGTTCTTGAATGGCCCAGCCAGAGCCCTGACTTAAACCTAATTGAGCATCTCTGGAGAGACCTAAAAATGGCTGTCCACCAACGTTTACCATCCAACCTGACAGAACTGGAGAGGATCTGCAAGGAGGAATGGCAGAGGATCCCCAAATCCAGGTGTGAAAGACTTGTTGCATCTTTCCCAAAAAGACTCCTGGCTGTATTAGATCAAAAGGGGGCTTCTACTAAATACTGAGCAAAGGGTCTGAATACTTAGGACCATGTGATATTTCAGTTTTTCTTTTTTAAATCTGCAACAATGTCAACAATTCTGTGTTTTTCTGTCAGTATGGGGTGCTATGTGTACATTCATGAGGAAGAAGAATGAACCTAAATGATTTTAGCAAATGGCTGCAATATAACAAAGAGTGAAACATTTAAGGGGGTCTGAATACTTTCCGTACCCACTGTATATATATATATATATATATATATATATATATATATATATATATATATATATATATATATATATATATATATACATGTATATATATATATATATATATATATATATATATATATATATATATATATATATATATATATATATATGTATGTGTACAAGTGTACAACATTTTTTTTTGTTGGATGAAGCCACAAGTCCATTCATCACTGAACAGCCAGTAAAGAGCCTTGGTTCTTGATTTTGCTTCTTTCCAGAAAGCCAGTAAGGAGCTCGAGGTTTGGCTCAGTAAGGTGAATAAATTAGGTCTTCCAGGGAAGTTTAAATCCTGGATTTATCAGCATAGTATCCCGCCCTGGATCCAGTAGCCTTTGCTAGTGTACGAAGTGCTAATAACAAAGACTGAGGCCCTGGAGAGAAGAATGAGCAGCTACCTGTGAAGGTGGCTTGGTTGACAACAAAGCCTGAGCAGTGCTGCATTTTATAGCACAAGTAATATTCTGCACCTCCCGATTAGTAGTCTTATGGAAGAGTTCATGGTGTCAAGAACACAGGGAGCATGGCAGTACTAAGAGTCTAGGGATCCCAAGGTGGCAACAGCTAGAATACAGGTGCACACAGGTAGGAAATGAAGCACAAAGAAATCGCTAGTGGCTTAATCACGGTTGAGGCACAAGGCATGTGTGGGGGCCAATGGCAACAGGACATGCAGGCTTTGGCTACTTGGCTAAGTAAAGAACATGAACATTTTGTTCAGCAGGAAGTGCAGGCAGGTGTAGATGAAGAAAGAGCTAACTGGATGGTGGGATTGGGACAACAAGGAACTAGGACTAGGTGGGTTAATGATCGGCAGCGTAAGATCACCTGGGCTGATATTTGGTAAGCAGATTTCTATTGTATCAGGTTCTTAGTCCAAACCATCTATGATGTCTTACTAAGTCCTGCAAACCTCCACCTCTGGGGTAAATGTGAGACACCGTCCTGTCCCTTTTGTTCAGGAAGGTTGATCGCTAGAACATCTCCTTAGCAGCTGCCCAAAAGCCCTTGGAGAGCCCGCTATCAGTGGCGCCATGACCAAGTGCCTAAGGCAGTTGCTTAACCATAGCCATTAATGCCAACAAAGGCCACCACAAGCCAAAGACCATCCAGTTTTTAAGAGACGAAGAAAAGGCCCACCACAATACAGAGTCAAGTCTGGTCTTCTTACTTCTGCTACAGACTGGCAATTGCAGGCGGATCTTGATAAACAGCTAAAGATCCCTAGTAGAATAACATCTACACAGCTTCGTACAGACCTGATTATTGTCTCAGATGGAAGTGAGCCATTGGAGGTGGGCTGCAGAGCAGGCCATGCAGGGCATTCAATCTGCAAAGTACTTACATTGCTAGGCATCACTGGGAAGGCAAAGAGGAAAGCAATTAGAACTGCAACTGAATCCGCAGAGAAAGCCACTAAATGGCTTTGGAATAAGAGGGCAGAACCGTGGACAATTGCTACTGGGACTGGCTGGGTCACCTGGAAGAGGGTCTCTGATGTTGAAAGACCCGAAACACCCAATGACCCCTGGATATATCACTGATAATGTGTCCCAGTGCATCTGCATGATGTATCTTGATGTTATTATATATATATATATATATATATATATATATATATATATATATATTATTATTATTATTATTATTATTATTTTTTTTTTTTTTCCTTTTTTCTGTGAAACCCAAAGGTGATTTAAAGAAAAGAGAGTCAAAAGAGAGTCATTCTTACCAACTAATTTCACAACACTGTCTTTTGCCAGATGAACACTTTAATTACGAATTTCATGTAAGGATAAAAGGTTGATAAAGTCTGTACAGTGTTCAGGAGAATACACAATAGGAACAGCTTGCTGCAGGCGTTATAAAGAGTGCCTATTTCCTGCTGTCATTGTGGACTTCAGTGACACAAAAGAGGGAGTGAGTTGATACAGTACAGTAATACACTAATACAGTACATCACTTTCCCACTTGTATTTATCTTCCTTTCTCACTCCCCAGCATGACTGAGGTCAGATTTTGCCAGACTTGGAATGATTGTGCTAGGTAGAAATGGGAGCTGGAAACTCAGGGTCAATGTTTTACAGCATTACAGCTGTTCAGTAACACACAGATATTACATGCAGTTAAATAGCTCTGGGGACAAATAGTGCCTTGTATAAGATTCTTAGTGAAATATAACTTTTGAAAAGAAATAAAACAGGTTAATGTAAGTAGCAACTATGTCATGAGACACTCACATATACATGCAGTATACAGTATACACATCCACTACAATAAACAATGGTCATCACAGGATAATCTATAACCTCGACAGTTGTTAACAATTTAAAACCATTAATTTGTTATTTTATGTATTTTAGAAAATACACTTAACACTTTCGATTAAGATACATTGAATTCTAATATAAAAGTTTTAAGTTTGAACAAAATTTCTTACAATTAATCAAAACCATGTTAAAAAGCTTTCCATCTTCTTATCTTTACTCCAGTGCTATATTTCACATCCAGAAGTATGTTTACAGTATATTGTGTCAGTAAATTTTACAGGCATTAAAACAAAAAATGAAGCCAAAGAAACCAGACCCAGATTGATTCATTCCTAATGTGAAGATTTTCCTTGTTTGAAATTCATCTTGAGCCAAGCCACACAATACTCCTGTCTTATTTTACTTTGGGCATTTCACCAGACACCCAAGGAAATATAAGGATCCAGAGACTAGAGCGTAATTATTAACAGGCACCACAGAACTCTGATTCAGCTTTAACATACATGAGTAATAATTCAGTCTAAAGCCTTTCAGTCCAATAACAAAGAAAGAGCTTAAATCTTTTGGACTTCAATCAGAAACAGTAATCCATTAAGCGATTTGTGGCTCATTTGACACTGATCATAATGCATGTACTTTTCTTCATGTTAAAGCCAGCTGAAATGAAACTGTAGGAAACAACTGTAGTACAAAGATTTACCCAGTTATGTATTATTATGACAATTATATTAAAATTTGATTGAAAAGAATATTGTTAAATTCTTATTTATCTGTATCACATTTGTATTTAATATGCAAAGAAACATACTTAACAATCAACATGACTGTAAGAATATTACAATATAGCAATAATTTAATTTTTAATTTAATTTGATCGTCATTGTAATTGAAAAAAAAAAAAGTGCACTGGTTTACATAAAAAATACCAGAAAACAAAATCTCTTTAGCAGGTTAAGAATGATAGAAATTCTCTGTTGAAGTTTAAAAATTTTTTATTTTTATTTTAGTGATTATTTTAATAAAATATACTGAAATTCACCTTTTAGAGCAAGCTAATTTGTGAAGGTATGAAGAGGATTCAATCCCTGAAAGGGTGTTAAGGTAGTTGTGGTGCACTTTAATAGTTAATGCTTTGACTTGTTGGGTCGCTGAGTATGACACTTAACTTGGCTGCCAGTAAATTAAGGTATATTTTGCAGTGTAGAGTACCAAAG
This sequence comes from Silurus aristotelis, assembly GCF_946808225.1. NCBI lineage: Eukaryota > Metazoa > Chordata > Actinopteri > Siluriformes > Siluridae > Silurus > Silurus aristotelis. Next base: position 9,331,409 of record NC_139591.1, read on the forward strand.
CTTAAGTTAACTTGCTGTTAAATTTTAACCCCTAATCAGTACTGGATTTGAAACATTGCTCTAATGGTCAAAGAGTCATTTTCACTGTTGGAAAGTTACTTTCAAAAGATAGGGTCCCAAAAAATCTACTGTCTGCTCTATTCATGTAGGAATTTCTCCTATATGAATAGATATTCACCTATTTCACCTGTCCAAAGAGAGGATTTTAGAGACAAGGAGACAGTGTTCCTATACCACTGCCATTAAACACAAGAACTTGCCATACATTGTTTTAGCACTTGCTTTCTATTCTATGCTGTATTCTTTGCAACCTAAAAAAAAAAAAAAAATGCATTGTAAAAATAAACAAAATGATACATGTAATGAACGAGAAGTTTCCATTGGCATGGAAATCAAACTTCCTAAAGCTAAACCCAGTAACTGAGTTGCAAAAGCAACCCAGCATTTTTAGACTTTTTTTTTTTTTTTTGCAGGGACAAAATATGAAACATGAATTTAACATGAATTGAGTGACACATTATGATTTTGCAAGACAGTCAACATCCAAAGTTACACATTAGGTCTGAATACTGGATAATAACTTCTAATTGCATGTGTGTAACTCATTTTTAAATTCAGTCCAAACTTGAGGAACTTTCTTCTGTTACTGCTCATATGAGACATACAGCAAAACTGAGACTTTCACACAGTATGTTTGTAACTTTTGCTTCTTTCTCATTTTCTCACATTCACATACAAACATACATACAGGCTCAGTTTCTAAGAGTTCAAGAACAGGGGCGTAGTAAATCAGGAGGTGCTGATGTGTCCCGCATATCTTATAGAGCTCTGCCCACCTCTGCATGGAGTCCTTGTATCCTGGGAGAGGGCAGTTCCTACCAGCCTCTTTCACTCAGTGCTATCACTCAGTGCTGCTGAAAAAAATAAATAAATGTCCTACAGCTTAGAAAAGTGTAAGCACTCGTTTAATTAGGTTCATCTTTGATTGTCTTTTTTGTAGGAAAATGTTCCCCATTTGGTAAACACCACTGGAAAAAGAGTTGTCTTTGCAAGTCTTTGATGTTGTATTTCATTTGGATGCTGTAATAAAGATCAATTTGATGTTAAATCTGCTTAGGTCTACTTTCCCTCAACCCACCTTAGTATATTAATAGAATATTCTGTGTTTTCCATGTTTCAAGACTTTTAGACTTTAATGTTCTTGTAATGGTATAAAATGGTATGATGTAATATGTCATTGTGGCAGTATATACTATTGTGGCGTTGTGGTAATTTACCAAAGTGCAAGTCGTCAGCAACTTCTATAAATGAGCAAGTAATATCAGATGACGACAGAAATCCACAACAAATTTTAATAAGTTTTAATTGTTTCCCAAAAAGTAAACCAATATTCATTAAGTATAAGAAAAACTATACCTTTACTATAAAGATAAACATTAAGAGAGCAATTACCAGCCAAGTGTTAGTAACTTGGGTCCCCAAGATTATTTTAGTAATAAATATATGAATTAAACAACAACTGGAGACCCCTCCCATAAGACTTGACTCAATTTGAGCACTGACCACACCACAGGGGGAGGAGCTAAGTCCTTGATTGAACAAGGAGGTGGCGCGATATCCTCAGCCGAGTAATGAAGAGTCATCCTCAGCCAAGCAAAGAGACAGAATGGCATGATTGGTGAAGTGGGAAGGTGGAGCGGGGAGATGGAATGATGCCAATAGCAAGGCCTTTAACTTCAAATGCATCCTTGGCTCGGCAGAAGTGCAAGAAACATCCTTAGTGAAGCAAGGAGCTGGAACCAGTGACGGGCCGTGCATTTGGTACCTGGGCCTTCAGTGAGGACTTACCTGACTTAATCCACCTCTTAATACTACCACTATCATGTCGCAATTATAAAAAACCTCAATACTATACAAAAACTCAATACAACAACGCATGACAATACAGAGAGAGAGGTATTTCACATATGGAGGGTGAAAACCATTTTACTAAAGCAAGACACCCAGTTAAGACAACTCCAAACCCCTACACCAGCACCACAACTGTGCTACCTACATCATCTGGAGCAGTTCAGAATCAATATTTGTCTAATAACAAAAACATAAAAATGTTAACAAAATACAACCTAATACCCAGAGATGCAGACTCATAATTTGCACCGCTCCTTAGAGGCTGTAAGCCAGTGGTACTGCTTGTATTCACTGGTCTGGAAGTGGCAAACAAACCCTTTCTCAGGCTGAGACAAGCTAGCTTGCTCCGGGGTTGGCCGACCTCTCCTCACGATGTCTAGCTTTTCTTGAAAATGTATTTTTAAGTATGTCCGATACCAAATCTATTTCTTTTACTCCGTAGGCATAAAAAAGTCTAACTCAGATGTATTAATGTGTGCAGAGTGCTACAGACGTGTTTTATATATAGTTGAACTTGGCTGTAACAGTTTCCCTCTGACCAACCGATCAGAGGATGGAAAATGCTGATGCTATTCTGTGAGGAGAATTTGAAATCTGATTGGTTAAAGAAACAGAGCTATTTCTTAAGGTGACTATGGTAAAAAAATGCCAGCAGTACAGACGTTGTAGGTTAGATTTACATGGCAGCACATAGAGGCTGAAATCTGATTGGAAAACATCCACATACACCTACTGGAAGCAGTGCAGCCAAGAGAAACACTACAAAATAAAGAGAAATAAACTTTGGGGAATAAATAAACACAATTTTATAGAACAAATATTAGAATTTAGGTTGTAAATGTAGGTCAGTGCTTTTGATAGCTTTGATAGTTTAGGCCAGCAGAATATGGCTTTGATAAACAAAGAATAAGAGCATTGCCTTCAACACTTCAAGGGGGCAGAGCAACGTTATTAGCAGAGTAAGAAATTAAGGCTTCTCTCCCCAAATTCAAACTGACCAGAAACAATACTATTTCAGTCACAATCTCATTATCTGAGGCATCATATTATAAACATTATATTATTATATTAGCAATATTCTTGCTTAACTTTTTAAAAATAGCAACTTTTTAAAATCAGCAAGTGTGACCACCTCAATAAAAGCCCAAGTTATAGCAGTTTGTGTTTCTGGAACATACAGGTGTGTATTAACACAAGGCCAAAAAGGAAAAACATTAGCACTATTTTATAGAAACAATTGTTACTGCCCATCAATCTGAGAAACGTTATAAGGCAGTTTCCAAACAATGCACCCCTGGAAAACATTAAAAACTTCCCAGGAGTGGAAATCCCAAAAAATCCACCCCAAGGTCAGACGGTGCAATACTCAGAGAAATTGGAAAAAACCTAAGTTACCTCAGTTATCTAAGACTCAATGGGCTTTAGTTAGCATTAAGCATAGTAAATGTCAAAGTTCATGAAAGAACAATAAAACTGAACTGAAAAAAATCTGAGCAAGTATGGTTTGTAGGGAAGGGTTGCCGCTAGAAAGCCAATTCTCTCTCAAAAGAACATGACAGCATGGATTAGATTTGCAAAGTAGCATTTGAACAAAGCACAAGACTTTTGAAACAATGTCCTTTTTTTCCAAATGGGGAAATGTTTAGTCATTCTGCAGAGCAACACGTCTGGCAAAAAGCAAACACAGCATATCAGCAAAAACACCTCATACCAACTGTCAAGCATGGTGGGGGAGGGGGTGATGATTTTGGCTTGTTTTGAAGCCACAGAAATTGGGCACCTTGTAATTATTGAGTATACCATTGAACTCTTCTGAAGACCAAAGTATTCTAGAGTCAAATATGAGACCATCTGTTAAACAGCTAAAGTTTGGCTAAAATTGAGTCATGCAACAGGGCAATGATCTTAAGCGCTTCAGTAATTCTTCAACATACTGTAATGGCTGGAAAAGAAGAGAATCGAGGTGTTGCAGTGGCTCAGTTTGAAATGCTTTATCAGGCCCTTAAGAGAGCAGTGCATATACAAATACCCACAATTCTCAATAAACTCAAGCAACAGTGTAAATAAGAGTGGGCCATAATTCCATTACTATGATGAGAGTGTTGAAGTTACACAGAGCATTTTTATTATGTCCTGATATGTAAAAATATAGCTCAGGCGGTGTGCTTTCTTTTTTACATGACTTTACATGTTCAATATATTTGATCAAAATAAGCAGAAAGATTAAGCAAACCGTTAAAAAAATGCTGGGTTGGTAACCATTTCAATTTCATTCACTCTAATTTAAAAAACTGATGTTGCAACGGTTTAAAAGGATGTTGGATGAATAAAATAGAAAAAAGTGCTTGCTCAGTATACTGTATACTGCGGCTGATAGTAATGAATGAGTGAAATGCAGTGAGATGCAATGTGAGATGCAAAATTAGCACAGTGAGATGCAAAATTAGCAATACATTAGTTACAACTGGAAACAGAGATATGTAATACAGGATTTTACTTGAAATAGAACAAAAGGTCTAAATAGATTGCCAGATAAACATAATTAAATCAACCTTGGAATGAATGTTAATGCTAAAATGCCAAAATGATAAACACTCACTGACTAAACTGTGTGTCACTTGTTCTAATTATGGTATGGCTTGGTAAGGATAATTTTTTGTTTTAGGGTTAATAAAATAAAAAGAGCAAGGCTTTTAAACAAATGGTGAATCCTTTCAGTCATAGATCTGGATTTCATTACCAGCTTCTCAATGTGGGCTGCTTTCAAACAAGAATGCATATCTTTAGTTGATATATATATTGTAAAGACTGAAATAAAGGCCTGTGTTGAAAATGAGTGTTCTTGACACTATAACTTAAATTTGATTCTAACAAAACAGGAACGGTACCAAGGAACTTGCAGGAATGTATATTCAGTATAGTACATCAACACCTTACTTATTTAAAAGTGGAAGTATTCAGCTGAAATGTACTCTAATGAAAGCAAGGCAAATTCTGTTAGAAGATAGTTTACTTAAATGGTTTCTTTTTAGAATAATATATGCATACACTGACAGTCTAAACAATGTAGACTTGTATTTTTGCTCGGAAATGTAATAAAGTAAGAGTATTCAATTTCAGTAATACTTAAGATAACAAAAAGACCTATTGCTCATGTATGTTTCAGCGCTGGACACTATTGGCATTGTTTGTTTTTGCATTCAAAAATGTTAAAATTATTAGGATGAATTGTGTTTTTCTATGTTTATTTATTTATTATTTTAATACATGGTATACCATTTTACCATATACCATGCATTAATCTCTGGCCCAATATCTGGAAGGATAATTTGTCTTTCAAAAAATAGAAATTAGTGTTTTAGTTAAATTAATTTATAATTGCATTTAATGTAGTGAAGTTTTTGATAGATAAAGCAAGCAAGCAAGTAATTGAATTGGTTAACATTTTTAGATAAACTGTTATAGCTTTTATAGAAGATTAATCCAACCACTTGAACTGGATAATTAGGCTGTGCAGTGGTGATTAAAAATGACTTATGTGAAAATAAGTGTTGTTTTGGTTTGTGCCAAAACAACATGTCATTTCTGTCATGATCCTGGAGACACTTTCATTCAAAAAGAATGAACATTACAGACACACACACACACACACACACACACACACACACACACACACACACACACAGTGCAAGAACAAACTTATAAACCTTCAGTTACTCAGTGTCGGCCCAGTTGGGTGTTATTGGGTCAGGAAGAGTGGCTGGGGACGGTTTCTCTTCAATGCCTTGGGTGGTTCCATGAAATTCCGGCGTAACGATGAGAGCTTTAAAGATGGATTTGGACTGTAGTCAATGTCAATAGTCTTCTACACTGACTCAGGACTACAGTTTGCTTCTGATCACCATCATTGCACCTCAACATCATTTATCTGCAATAAATGGACATTCGGTGCAACCCAGATGAGGATGGGTTTCCTCTTGAGTCTGGTTCCTCTCAAGGTTTCTTCCTTATGCCATCTCGGGGAGTTTTTCCTTGCCATAGTCGTCAGTGGCTTGCTCATCAGGGACATACTTACACTTATGAAGAAAATCTTATTTATTTTTATAACCACATGATCTGTGTAAAGCTGCTTTAAAACAATGTTCATTGTAAAACACGCTATACAAATAAAAATGAATTGAATTGAATTGAAAATGAGCAAAATTCTCTGAAGAAAACTTGCATGAGCAAAATTGCCAGTTTTCCTTTTTTTTTTTTTAATGGCAATGCATGACCTATCATTTAATTAATACACTGTATGGCCAGAAATGTACACTATATGGGCACAAATTAATGTATGACATCATACCCATATTGCCAACTATTGGCATTTACACTGTACCCTGCAAAGGTCTTGACAAAATGCTGTAAAGTGAGAATGCTTTCAAAAAGAAAAGTGTTAATTTATTTATAGTAATTAATAAAATAGAAAATATACACAGCATCTGGAAAGTATTCACATCGCTTCACTTTTTCCACATTTTGTTGTATTACAGCCTTACTCCAAAATGGATTGGATTCATTATTTTTCTTGGAATTCTACAAACAATTCCCCATAATGACAAAATGAAAGAGGTTTGTTTGCAAATGTATTTAAAAAAATTAATAAAAAATAATCCCATGTACAGTATTCAACCCAGCCATTAGCTGTGGCTGTAAAAAGAAATGGTGTAGGGGATCCTGAAGGAAGAGTACAGTAAGAGTGTAGTGGAGATTTCTGATAGGATGATGAACATGAAGCTGGAAGTTGAAGGGGTGATGATAATGTCATCAGTGCTTATGCTCCACAAGTGGGTTGTGAGTTGGTGGAGAAGGAAAAATTCTGGATTTAGTTGGATGAAATGATAGAAGGTGTACCTATGAATGAATGATTGGTGATTGAGGCAGACTTTATTGGGCATGTTAGTTAAGGGAACAGAGGTGATGAGGAGGTGATGGGTAAGAATGGTCTTAAGGAGAGGAATGTGGAAGGGCAGTGGTAAATTTTGCTAAAAAGATGGAAAGGGCAGTGGTGAACACTTTTTTTTTTTACGAAGGATACATAGGGTAACGTATAAGAGTAAAGGAAGGTGCACACAGGTTGACTATGTTCTATGTAGGAGATGCAACCTGATGGAGATTCGAGACTGTAAGGTGTTGGCAGGGGACAGTGTAGCTAGACAGCATCGGATGGTGGTCTGTAGGACGGCTTTTGAGGTGAAGAAGAAGAAGAAGAGGAGGAAAATGAGGCCTGAAAGAAGAAAAAGATGGTGGAAACTGAAGGAGGAAGACTGTGGAAGAGTTCAGACAGGGGCTCGGTGGTGGATGATTGGGCAAGTACTGCAGAAGTGATAAGGGAGACACTAGGAAGGTACTTGGTGTGACATCTGGAAATTAAAAGGAAGACAAAAAGATCATAAGAGAGCATAAGATGAAAGAGGATGGCAAAACAGAATTGGTATCGACAGAGTGATGAAAAAAGTAAGCAGGAGTACAAGGAGATGCGGCAGCAGGTGAAGAGGGATGTGGCGAAAGCAAAGGAAAAGGCACATGAGGAGCTGTATGAGAAGTTGGACACTAAGGAAGGAGAAAATTATTTATATCGATTGAAAAGGCAGCGGGAACGAGCTGGGAAGAATGTGCTACAAGTTAGAGCAATAAAGGATGGATATGTGTTGACTAGTGGGGGGAGTGTGTTGAGAAGATGGAGGGAGTATTTTGAGCAGCTCATGAACCAGGATATTGAGAGAGAGAAGGTTGGATGGTGTGGAGATGGTGAAGCAGGAAGTGGATAGGATTAGTAAGGAGGAAGTGAGAGCAGCGATTAAGAAGATGAAGAGTGGAAAGTAGGTTGGACCAGATGACATACTGGTAGAAGCATGGAGATGTTTATGAGAGATAGCAGTGGAGTTTTTAACCAAATTGTTTAACAAGATGCCTGAGGAATGGAGGTGAGAGGATGCCTGAGGAATGGAGAAGGAGTGTGCTGGCCTGGAGAGTTGGAGGTACACGCTGGAGAGAAGGGGAATAAAAGTCAGTAGGAGTAAAACTGACTACCTGTGTGTGAATGAGAGGAAGAGCAGCGGAGTGCAGTTTCAGGTAGAATAGGTGGTGAAGGTGGATGAGTTTAGGTATCTGGGGTCAACAGTGCAAAGTAATGGAGAGTGTGTTAGAGAAGTGAAGAAAAGAGTGCAGGTAGAGTGGAGTGGGTGGAGAAGAGTAACAGGAGTGATTTGTGATAGAAGCGGATCTGCAAGAGTGAAAGGGAAAGTTTATATGACTGTGGTGAGATCTGCGATGTTGTATGTTTTGGTTTAGCGACAGTAGCATTGAGTAAAAGACAGGAGGTGGAGCTGGAGGTAGCAGAGCCGACGATGTTGAGATTTTCATTGAGAGTGATGACGATAGACAGGATTCAAAATGTGTTTATTAAAGATACAGTGCATGTAGGACGTTTTGGAGACAAAGTGAGAGAAACCCAATTGAGCTGGTTTGGACATTTGCAGAGGAGGGACATTGGGTACATTGGTAGGAGAATGCTGAGGATGGAGCCGCTGGGACAGGTGGAAAAGAGGAAGACCATGGAGGAGGTTCATGGATGTGGTGAAGAAAGACATGCAGGTAGTTGGTTTGATAAAGGTAGATGTAGAACACAGAGTAGTATGGAGACGGATGATCCGCTGTGACGACCCTTAATAGGAGCAGCCTGAATGAAGAAGAAGAAGAAGAAGAAGAAGAAGTTTTTTACAATGTTGATTTAGTCTATTGAGGTTTTGGGTATTTGTTTCCTTACAGCTGTTTATTCACAGATTTCTTTTCCAAACAACCCATACTTGTTCAGTTTCCTTCTAATTGTACTTTTACTTTCACAGGCCTGTAGACTGTGAGATGTAACTCTTGGTTTTTTCAATTTCCCAGAGCACTGCACAGCTTGAACCTTAGGGTGAATTTGCTGAAATGTCCATTCTTGTAAAAATTGTTTTAAATATTTTCCACTTGTGAATAATCTACTTTACTGTTTGGAAATAGCCTTATAACCCTTCCCAGATTGCTAGGCAGCAACGATTGCTTTTTTGAGATCATTGTTGATGTCATTCTTCCTTAGTGTTGTGTTATCACACTCTTGAATGCTCCAGACCAGCAAGCTGCAGGGTGTACTTTCTTTTTAACATGACTGTAAATATCATACTATATTGCAGACAAATGAAATGATTTACAATACTACAATATCATTCATTCTTCAAACACTGTTTAAAACACAGATCAAGAGTTTTAAAATTTTTTTCCAGAATTTTTTTTTCTTCTGGAAAACAAGTTTGCCATGTGCAACAGAACAGATGTTAAAATGACACAAGACAAACTGTTTTATTATATGTTAGGGGAAAAAATATGATTTACTTTATGAGCTAATGAATAGAATAGCTATAGGACATGTATAATGCCTGAAACGTCTCAGTACCAAAATAAAGTGAATAATAAAGTGTCTAACTATAATCATGCTGACAGATAGGACTTTAAAACTGCATATAGATTTTCAGTCACTAAAAATTATGACAAAACTGCATGAAATTATCATAATTAAAATAAGTTTTTACAAAAATATGTTTTTCACTGCAATACTCCACTGTATGCACGGCAAAAGAAAATTTACGTTAGCCCAAAAATTGCCGTAATTGATTTTTTCTAAATTCAAGTATTTATTTTGAGGGACATGTGCAGTGTTGAAATGGTCTGGAGCTGTTTCCCACAGCACATCCACATGTTCAGCTTTTGCTAGAATGTTTATACTTGCTAAGAAATTAGACCCATGGACTTATTGTTGTTCATTCTAAAAAAAGAATTACTAGACATAAAGACAGTATTAAGAAAAAAAAAATGTGAATTATTATTATATTTATTTTCTTCATCTGGGTGGAGTATTATGGAGCATAATGAGCTTTAAATGGATTTCACGACAGGTTTCACAATATTGCTGTAAAGAAAATTCTCAATGGCAGCAGGTGTCAAAGCACCTTGGAAAATGTTTAAATGTAATGCATGCATACACGCAAACTCAAATGAAACATATCAGCCATTCAGGATAAATAGTTAATGGTCTTTCTTTGTAATGCTATATCACATTATGTGAGACTGTATGGATCATTTACTGACCCTTTATACTGCTGATGAATAAATCTGATCAGGGTCTAAACTAGCCACTCTATTTTCTTCCCATTGCCAGAAATCATATAACAGCTGACAAGTTAATGGCTCTGAAAAAGTGCTGCTACTAATATCTGAATAGGGCTTTTACCCTGATAAATGATGGCTGAATGGAAAATCCAGACTTGTGTTCCAGGCCAAAAGTTTAAAGTGTAATAAATTGCCTTTAACACATAGCTCGTTCAATATTCATGGACAGGAGACTTAATCAGACTTATTTTCCATCCTACCTGTGAACTTTGGGGAATGCAAATTAATCACTGTATGATCTGCATTCATTTACTGATGCTGACTTTCTCATCATTTTCATTGAATTCTAATAGTGAACACAAATCTCTGTGCTATCAGTGCTGAGTGGAAATCTGTGAGACACGAACACAAGTGGGGTGCAAGAAAAGCTGGGCTTCAGCCAAAGTCAAACTCACAGCATGAGGTTAAGGCAGATCTCGTTTAAGGCAAACAGCTGGAGAGATGTAGAGAGAAAGAGCCAGAAGGAGAATAAAGCTACACATTGCATATCCAGACATGCTCACTGTCTTAGCAAAACCTATTTTAGAATTAACAGTATAATATCCATATAAGTTTTCTTGTTTTACTTTTTTAATGCGCAAACACTAAAACAAATGTATAAAAGACCTCAACAAATACTAAACATGTTAAATACACAGCTGAAATCAGGGGTCTCTGTAGGGTTGTAGGGTTCAGGATGTAGTCGTTTAAACATGAGAAATCACTTTCTTCCGAAATAGTTCCTTAGGGTTTACAGCTACAATAACAATAATTTAATTATAATTCAGGAATTTGGGAAATTTGTGTCTGAGATCTAGTAATGGTGCTGTTAGGACCTGTCTCACAATATCATGGCACTAGTTTAAAATGCTTTATAACCATTCATTCAGTCAATTGCTGTATAAAATTCAAAGGAATGAAGGATCCAGAACCTTTTCCCAGGAACACTGGGTGCAAGTTCATCACAGCACACCATGCACACACACATTTGGGCATAGTTAACCCAAAAGAAACCCACCTGGACATGCAAATATGAAAATAACACTAGTTACCAGACCTTAACCTTGTTAAACATTAATGGAATATTTTCATATTGCCAACATCTAAAACAGCTCCATCCTCTATCGGCATGAGAATCACTAAAAGGCATTAAATGCTGGTATTTCTCTTTTGATTTGTATTTACAACATAAATTCTTAAAATCTAATTCTAAATACTCTTCTAAAATGTAAACAACAGAAAACTGTTCCTTGTTCCTCTATGGTATAAATGAATCTGCAGTAATGCAAACAAGCCTTTCCACCATATGAGAGCAATAACAAAAATCAACATGACATGATTTTTACGCAAACACGCAGTGTTAATTAAGGTTTCGTGTATTTAAGCATGCACGTGTGTATGTGTATGTGCGTGCATGTCCGTGTGTGTGTGTGTGTGTGTGTGTGTGAGAGAGACTGAGACTGTCTCAATGACCGTGATAATAGACAGAAATAACTTTGTGTGAAAGCTGACAGTTTCTACAATCAACAACTGTTCAATGACTTGAACAAGAACAACACTAACTCACATTTTTGATGTTTAGACATCTATAACACATGCTATGTGCACTTGTGGATATTTTTCTGTCCCCCCCCCCCCAAAAAAAAAAACTACTCAAAGGAATACATCAGCTATCCATCATGCATATTATGATTCTATTTAAGCTTCATGCTCATGAGATGCATCTGGCAGTACAAAGTATAAGGCCAGTACTGGTCACTGGAGTAAATAATTTTAGGTAAATACCTTTTTTAATGAACAATCAATTTGACTATGATTCCTGCTAAGCCAACTGATTAGAGTTTATTTAGGCTTTGGTTTCTTTTCTTCTGCCAGCACAATGTAACTAAAGAAGGAAACAAAGAAAAGACTAAACAGTCTGCAAACTCAAGATGTTTGTAGGAATTTAGCTCTTTCTTAACATATATGTATGTGTGCATATCTACCAATATGCTGCCAAAGATTTGTCAACTTATAGTTTAAAGAAATCCGTTACACCCTCTTTAGCAACTTCTACTTTAGTCCATTTTTTTTTTATTTCATAAATCCAACTACAGACAGTGTTAGTATTACACATGAGCCAGAGGTAGCCAATATGTACTCTGAAAACATTCAGGAGAACTAGAGGACATTTGTTTGCTATACAGTAACTGTAATCTGTACTGAGATGTGTGTATACATACAAGGAAAATATGGATTTTTTTAATGTCCAGAGTTTATTCCAGTAGGTGCATCCTGTGTAAAAATACTATTAGCCACATGTTTTGTGGACAGCTTCACTGGTGTTTATTATGGATTACCTCTGCAAGCCTATGGAAGCATTTGACTTTAAAACACATCATCGAAATTATTTTTTCATGTGAAAAGATCTGAATTATATAACACCATACAGTGTGAGAATTAACACAAATAACAAAACACACAAACACATAGTGAGTCAGACTGCTGGCATTGCACAGAAACTCCTTTGACATACAGCATGTTTCGATTTTCAGCATTTACTCTGAAGGCCTCCAGATAAGTCTCATATATAATGAGTATGTCAAAGCTTTTCTTTGCTTTGATGCTGGAAGGTCAGGCAAAGGATCAGACGTAGGAGAAGAAGTATAATATAACAATATGCAACATGGATATCCCTATGGTTTAACTTTTATATAAATAATTAACAAAACATCTTATTATCAATACATTACAATTATTACAACACATCCCAGTCATTCACATAACAGGCCTACACAAAAATCATACAGTATGGTAATGCTAAACACTATACAACAACGATGCATAAGCACTATGGCTACCATACATACACATATACAAAATTTTAATGAGTGCTTTATAAATGCGAGGTAATGGCATTTTCTTATTAAAAAACATGACCTATAAAGAACTGAAACCATTGAAAATAAAAAATATATACATATTAATTGAACTACCATTTCTAATGTGCATATGTAGTGAAATCTCTTGGTGCACCTTCACAGAGTTCAAATAGGATGCAAAAATAGTGGTGATAGCAGCCATCTTGGACAGACTCTGCAAAATGTTCCAAAGCTGTCAGTCATCAATATAAGAAAAGAACAAAAGAGTACTAAAGCTAATCTGCCTGGCCAGCCAGACAGAAAAAAAAGAAAGAAAAAAAATTTAAACACAAAGGTCCACAATGGTTTGATGAAGGGTATCGTCAGTTTCACAGCAAAAACAGCATTTTAACCCTTCCTGTTTAAGTCACAGTTGTTAGCGTTTACCAAGACAGTTAAAGTCTGAGAGGTCACGCTTACTTTTTTTATATACCCAGAGACCAGATTTCCTAGATAGAATTAAATTCTCATCTCTGTGTCATCACTGTGCTCCAGGGAGTGCTCTGTGGTGCTAATCATTGAGGCTGATGGGCCTTGTGTAACACCAAATGGGGAGACGGCTGGTGATCGGGCTGCCAGAGGGGACAGAGATGGTGAGAAGCTGGGAGACATTGCTGCAGATGAAATGGAACCCTCATGGCTAATAGGAGAGCGTCTGAGGGTTGCTAGGTGTGGAAAAGTCCTAGTAATAGCAGGCTTTGGTGGAACAGACTTGGCACCAGGGTGGGCTACTGATGTAATAAGAGGGGGTGGTTTAGGTTCTGTCTTGATTTTAGGTTGGAAAGGTCTTCGTGGATTGTTGGGAGGTAAACTCTCATCTTTAAGCCTGGCAATTTCTGTAAAAACACTGGCAAGAGGTTGGAATTGTGGGCACCAATTAAGAAGGTAATCCCAATTATAGCTGCCCCGTAGCTCCTCATCACTAGCAACAATAGCTGTCAGAGAGCCATCAATTGAAGGTTTGCCATCCTCTGGGAACCCATAATCCTTTGGATGGGATATGTTCAGCCCCCTGCCCACAGCAAGGTAGCCACCTCCTTCATCTCTATAAACTGGAACTTGACCAGAGAGGGAGGTGCCACTTAAACTTCCCAACTTCTTCCCTTTGAACCACTGGCTTGCATCTAGTGTTCCCGTTTCACCAGAGATGTCAGAGAGTTGGTCAGCATCCTGCTGTATGCCTGAGTCTGGCCCTCGGGCAGAGATGTGCTCTTGCATGGAAGAGGTAATACTAGCTACTCGTGGATATTCATTTATCATCCGGATTTCATCATCTTCTGCAGCCTCTGCGGATCCTCTTCCACTAGAGTGTGATGGATCCAGAGATCCTCCTCTTGTATAGGAACCTCCAGCTCCTCCCTGATCACCAGCATATCCTGGAAGGGTCTGGTGATAGATCCTCTCACCACCTGCTGATTTGGATTCATCTAACTGCTGCAAGGTTGTGTCTGAAGCCGCTGTACCTGTGTTTTGCCCTTTCCTCTTGTGTCTAGACTTGACCAGGTACAGGGCCACAGCAATTATGACTAAAATGACTATTACACCAAGAGAAGCTGCAATTATGCTGATCAGGAGAATGTTTAAGTCAGTTGCAAGACCAAAGGATGTGTTGGTAACATCAATAGTGAGCTGGGCAGTTGTAATCCTTGACGTTTCTAAAGGACTATGAGCAATAACATCCATGGTCATAAGGCGCGTCTCCCTTTTGGAACGGCTTTGGCCACTAGAACTACTAGCACTATCCATTTTGAGGTAGATCACACCAGTGGTCTTGTTGACATCAAAGTATGGGGAGCTGCTTGATAATGAGTAAAGCACAATCCCATCAACACCACCATCTTCATCTTTGGCTTGCACCTGACCAATGCTCTGGCCCTTCTGGGCTCCCTCTGGTACCTCAATAGAAAATGATGAGGAAATGAAGACAGGATCATACTCATCTTCCCCTGTGACATAGATTTGTACAGTAACAGTGGCAGAGTTGTTGCCTGCATCCATAGCCAAAGCCATGAAATGGAATGAATTCACCTTTTCAAAGTCAAATGACTGACGAGACCGTACCTCTCCTGTGTTTTGATCCACCATGAAGAAGTCTTTTCCTTGACCAGATCTGTCCAATATAAAATATTTCAGCTGTCCATAGACCCCAGTGTCATGGTCTATGGCATGCAGCACCGTGACTGCCGAGTTAGGGGGCTGGTTTTCTCGTAAACTTGCAGTCATAGTCTCAATAGGGAAGTAAGGCCTGTTATCATTAATATCCTTCACCTCAACATTAATAGGGGCCAGTGCAAAATGACCATGACCATCTGAAGCTTGAATAATTACAACATGGGAATTTTGAGTCTCACGGTCCAGAGGTTTCTGAAGGCGCAGGGCACCAGTCCACTGGTCCACTGAGAAAAGGCCTGTGTCATCTCCAGAGCTAATGCTATATTGGATCACTGCATTTGGAGCTGAATCTGGATCCACTGCAGACAGCCGTAAGATTTCACTGCCAGCTGAGGCCCCTTCACTCAGAGACACTACATATTCAGCACGGCTAAATGCCGGAGGGTTGTCGTTGACATCTTTCACAGTAATAATAGCAGGCACACTGGAGCTGCGCTGGGGAACACCACGGTCAGATACCACAATGGTGAGATTGTAGCGAGATGTTAGCTCAAAGTCCAGCTGCTCTGCCAGGATCACTGTGCCTACTGTCTGGAAGCCATGGCCTTCTATGAATCGAACACTACTCTCAATCTGGAAAGCATTTCCAATATTCCCACTTGCAATAGCAAAATCAAAAACTGAGTTTTCCTGGGAGAGGTCACCATCCACTGCTTCAAGGGTCAAAATGGTGCCTCCGGGAAGCTGGTCCTCAGACACTGTGGCTCTGTATTGTAATTCATTAAACGTGGGAGCATTGTCATTCACATCTTTTAGCTGGACTTGGACAGTAGCAATGGCAGATAGAGATGGCTTTCCTCCATCATGTGCCTCAATAACCACCCTCACAGTGGGATGCTCTAGGTCAAATATAGCCTTTTGATTAATAAACAAGGTGCCTGTAAAGAAAATACATTTTAAAAGGTATTCAGGTTAACAATTTTAACATTTTTAAATATTTGGCCTAAATAGAACAGATCTAAATAATTAAATTCTGTACCATTACTGGAATCAATGTAAAAGCCCTCTTTAGATGATGATATTAGTCGGTAGGTTACTCTTCCATTCTCTCCAGAGTCACTATCTGTGGCTGTTACTGTAATTACAGAAGTGCCAGGTGGAGAATGTTCTGCCAGTGCCGCCTGAGAAACCACATCAGAGCAAGTTAATATTCACTCCTTCACCATTAGTGGTATATAGACTGACACGGGGCAATTTATATATTATTAAAAATAATTACCTGGTATAGGTCTTGTGTAAATGTAGGCACATTGTCATTTACATCTTCCACCAGTACTGTCAGATTGGCCTCAGTCTGATGCTTAGAGTCCGAAGTTTTAACAGTTAGTGTGTACCATGTCTTCTCCTCATAGTCAAGTGGGGAAGTCAGAAACACTCTGCCACTGTAGCGGTGGATTCCAAACTTGCCCTGTGAGTTTTTATCCAGATACAGAGAATAGGACAGTGCTGGGCCCGAGTCAACATCGTTCCCTGTCACCATGGTAATCTCTGTGCCGACAACTGAGTCTAGGAGATATTAGAGACATAATATGCATTCAGTTGGTGTAAGAAAAATATTTAAATGCTAAACAGCATGCCCACAGAGGTACAAACTCAGTGCAAGTACATGAAGAAAGGTGAAATTTTAACTTGTTTTGAGTTGAAGGGAAAAAGACACTTACTTTCTGGAATTCGCACTTCCTTTGGCATAGGGATTGTGGGACTATTATCATTTAAATCAACAATAATTACAGTCAAAGTGGCAGAGCCAGCAAGCTTGGGGCTTCCACGATCTGTTGCTGTAATCACTAGTCTGATAAAAATCAGATTAACATCAAATGTCAACATCACCATTCAAATCTTTTAGTTTCAAAATGGTCAAAATAAATAATATGTATCAGAGGAACCCCAAAGTAAAACAACATATCTGGCCTGATGAAGCTGAGCAAATGAAGCATGAGTACACAACACTGGGAAAACACATACAAACAAACAAAGACAAAGGAAGCTCACTTGGTCTGCATCCAAATCTCCCGGTCCATGATGGCAGCAGTGGTGACACTGCCAGTCAGAGGGTCAATTTTAAACAGCCCGCTACGTCCAGAAGACTGAATGGAATAGGTCACTTGACCATTTGGGCCGTGATCCACATCTTCAGCTATAACCTTAGTAGAAAAAAAATACATTTATTAAAATGATGTAGTATTATCCCATGGCTATATTACAATAGTGCTACTGATCCAGATGGATTAATTTGTATTGAATAAAATGTATTTGTTTTGAAATTAAAAAGAGCACCTGAATAATTGGAGAGTCGTAGCCCTGTGCCTCATACATGTATGCTATGTAGTTTTGCAGCTGAAAGCGGGGCAAGTTGTCATTGACGTCCTGTAGAATCAGATTGACAGCCATGAAAGAGCTGGAAGTTGCAGTTTCAGCCTTCACCACTAGACGGAGTCTTGGCGTGTCCTCAAAATCCAGGCTGTTGGATCTCTGTACCCAGATTTCACCTGTGTGAATCAAAAGAAATGGAACCTTAAAATTGTTTTTGCTATCACACTCTAGTATGTGAATATACAACTAAATAAAGTGATCTACATTAGATATTATACACATTTTATTCTGGACCAGTAATTTGACTGGTCAAAAGCAGAGTACTGCAAGAGTGTTTTTTATATAGTTTACTTCATTGAGACATTTTACTGTAATAACGCACTCATATTTGTTCACCACTTTAAATTCCACTTCCGAGTTTAAAACTGTTTCTACAGTAGTGTTAGTGACATCAACAGCTGACATGTCTAACGATACAATTCAGAAACTTTTGAAAAAGAAAACATTATCATATGAACATGGAATAAAAGAAGGGACTGCAATTTTACTGGAAGCACCGCTAACAAAAATGTACATATCAATGTGATCTAGCTAGTTGGTGGGCTGAAATGTTATAAAGTAAGTGCGGCTTCTTTCTTATCCATGTCTGCAGGCCGAGCAAAAACAAAGAAAAAAAACTTGGCCATGTTTTGTCTAAATGTCACTTAAAATTAATTTCATATTTATGCAGTAGAACTGTTGTATAAAAGCAATATTGCACTTGCAATCATGTGGTTATACTGAATTTTACCACTGTGAAACAGCCCCATGCCTGTGTGATATTGCTTTAAGGTTCCATGGATAAATCATTTTAAGGAAGAATCTACTGGATGTTATTATTTCACAAGTAGCAAGTAATAAAATAAAGCTGTTAGATTTTCAATTTTCCTGTTCCTTAGTTTAAGCAAAAACTTTTTACAGGACAGTCCTTTATTTAGGTAGTTTTATTGCGAACCGAAGATGTCAAATCATACTCCAATTAACATCCATAAACAGGCTAGAAATTCAATTTCCAGCTTCTCTGCATTTCAGAAAACAGCAGAAATACATATACTAGTATAATAAGTATGCAAAGGATGAAATCTTTGCCTCATATTACACTGTTTATAGATGTACCAATCCAATGCATTTATGTGGACAAGCTGGTGGCTTAGTTAAAAATGTTGATTGTGAAACTGAAAGCATGAAACACAAAACTTCCTTATCACTTAATGATGGATGGGGGGTTATGTCTACAGAAGCATAATCTTTTTTATCTTTACATAGTTCCAAAAGTAACTACATGGTTAATTATTTTGGCTGCACACATATCACCACTTAATACAGAGAAATAGCAAACTGCTAGAAAACCAATGAAGAACATTAAAAAAAATTATCTGGGCTACAATTTTGCACTCTACTCCCAACTGACCTGTGCTGGAGCTGATGCTAAAAGACTGCTGTTTGTTCCCACTGAAGATGCTGTATGTGATGCCCCCACGTGTGCCATCTGGATACTGCGCCTGTGTCTGTGCAACTGCAGTTCCTGAGGATCAAAGAAAATTTTATTTGAATGCCGCTGAGATAATTAAGCTGACTGAATTAAAATTTTTTAAAGAAAACATTTGCATAGACTGTCACACAATGGATGTTTTGGAAAGTTTATATTTTAAGGAGCAAATTTATATTAGTTTTTTTAATCAGCTGAGAAAATACACAAGAATAACCAATCTTATAGCATAGGAATTTTGTCTGTTCTACACTGTGACTAACCTTTGGCTGCATTCTCCTGGATGCTAAAGTCTCTGGTGGTACGGGAGAAGCGGATACCATCAAAGTTGTGTTCCTTCACGTAGATGATCACCACCCCCAAAGAGGACTGAGGAGGGCTGCCCTGGTCCATGGCCTCCACAATGAGGATATACTGGCTCTGGGTCAGGCTGCTCAGTGACTCACTAGTTTGAATCTCTCCAGTCAGAGAGTTTATAGAGAAGCCTTGTGCTGGTTTGGCAAAACGATAGAATACTGAACCATTGGCACCAAAGTCCTTGTCCTCTGCTCTCATAGTGGCAACCACATGATTTGTGAATACGCTTCTGCTGGATACAGTGAATATGAGAGGATCTTGTATAAAAAATGGTGCATTGTCATTTACATCCATAATGGTAACTGTGACCTGGGCCGTGGTGTTGTGGGGTGAAGCAGGGGACAAGTCAACTGCACACACTTGGAAGCTGTATAAAGCTATTTTCTCTCTGTCCAATAAGGCAGCTGTGAGGATTCGCCCTGTATCAGGGTCTATGGTAAATGCACCTCTTGCTTCTTTATTCAGAAAGTATAGAATCTGACCATTCTTGCCTTCATCAGCATCGCTGGCTGTCACTTCCAGAACTGATGTTCCAATAGCAGCATCCTCTGAAATGTCAATGGCATAGCTGCTACTACTAAATGTTGGACTATTGTCATTAATGTCCAGTACACTGACTTCCACAGTAGCTGTGGTAGTAAGAAAGGGGCTTCCATGATCCTGCGCAACAATTTCCAGAGAATACCTGGCTTTTCTCTCTCTATCCAGAGGTCGAGAGGTGGACAGGGATCCGGAACTGCTATCCAGCTGGAAGTCACCATCTGGGTCTCCAGCTAAGATTAATAAAATTGGAATCTTTAAGACTTGGAACTTTACCAAATATTGATTTACTTCATCAAGTAAAAAAAGTAAAAAAAAATGTTTTTACGGTTTAGACATTACAGTATCTGGCCAGAATTATGTTGATGCATTACAATCACACCAGTATGTGCCCATTACAAATCATAGGTGTTAACATGGAGTTGGTCCCCAGTTGGTGTTCCAGTCCATCCCAGAGGTGTTTAAAAGAATTTAATTCAGGACTGAGGCCACTTAAGTTCTTTTAAATCAACCTAGGCAAACCATGTCTTGAAGCTTACTTTGTGCATAGTGGCATTGTTTTGATGAAACAGATTTCAGGCACATATTTTGCTGTGAAAGTGGCCACATACTTTTGGGAATGTATGGTCTATTTAGAAAATGTGGAATATGTTGTATAATCAATCTCAAAAGTGATACTTACCAGTTATCCTGTACTCCACTAGGCCATTATCCCCACTGTCATGATCAGTAGCTTTAATTGTAAAAAGTTCTACTGGATCGAGGTTCTCTGGCAACTCCAGACTGTATTGCAGACTTCCAAATGCTGGAGCATTATCATTCTCATCTATTACTGTAATATGCACCTTGGTCTTTGCAAAGTTAGGGGGCATCCCTCCATCACTGGCATACACTATATCACATAGAAGAAATGTATCGAGAAACATAAGCATGGCTGGTTATGGTAACATTCCAATAATAACTGCATGCTTAAAAGAGCAAAAACAGATTACCAGTTATGCTGTAATGATCCTGTTGTTCCCTGTCAAGAACTTTGGTAAGTAAAATGACACCGGTTTCTGGTGAAATGACAAAACCTTCTAATGTTACCCCTCCATAGGATACATGTCCATTTGCACCTGAAACATTTATAGTAAAGAA
Source organism: Silurus aristotelis (assembly GCF_946808225.1). NCBI lineage: Eukaryota > Metazoa > Chordata > Actinopteri > Siluriformes > Siluridae > Silurus > Silurus aristotelis. The sequence continues at coordinate 9,352,499 of NC_139591.1, forward strand.
AGACAAAGATTGAGCTCAACCGAAAACTCTACTGCATCTGTAAAAAAAAAAAACTTTCACAATGTGATTAACTGGTTTGATTTAAGCATTTTACACATCTCATTACACCTTGGCATTTTTCTCCACTGTGGCATATTACTGGCAAAAGGGAACAAGCTTGCATGCAGGGAAAGATCATTTGGTGCCAGCACCTGTTTACTTGAGCAACTTACAGCAACCCAGGTTTCTTCATTTAAAACAAAAGCACAAACTTCACAATGTGAGTAAGAATTTAGCTGGTTAGCATTAACCACACCACTAAATTCAAGTCTACCCCACATCGTCACATGTCGACGCTGTGGACGTTGCGTCCAACGGCGTCCACATCCAACGCCGAAGGTACCCCCTTTGCGTCGCTTTTCGACGTAGAGAGACGGTACCTCCCTTCGCGTCGCTTTTCGACGCAGATGGATGGGAGCCCCTGTGCTTCGCTTTTCAATGCAGATCGCTGTCCTATACACTTAATAATTTATTATCTCTCATAATAAGTGTATAGGATAAATTTTTTAATTTAGAAAAATCCTGAAGATGACCGTAACCCTAACCCTAACCCTAACCCAAACCCTAACCCTAACCCAAACCCTAACCTGAACCCTAACCCTAACCCAAACCCTAACCGTAACCCGCAAATGGGGTCCCCGTCCATCTGCGTCGAAAAGCGACGCGAAGGGGGTACCCTCGGCGTCGGATGTGGATGCCGTCGGATGCAACATCCACAGCGTCGATATGTGACGATGTGGGGTGCGAATGTGTTGACTTAAGATACCATTAAGCGGAATGATTCAGGACACAATGGCTTTTAAAAAATGTTTAACCTGCTATCATTTAGTACTTTAAACAAAGGCTGTATTTAGTGTAAAAGCAAAGAAAAGGTGCTAAGTTGCACACTGAAAATAAAAAACCTCTCACCTTGGTCCCTGTCAGTAGCAGAGACAGTGAGTACGGTGGTTCCGGCCGGCTGATTCTCCCGGATTTGCACCTCATACTCACTTATCTCAAACCAAGGAGCCTCATCATTCACATCAATAACCTGGACAGACAGGACCTGAGTAGTAGAGTACTGGGGTGTCCCATGATCCTCTGCAACAATAGTGAGATTGTAGCTGTCTTGCTCCTCGCGGTCCAAAGCTTTGAGAATGGAAAGGGAACCTGAGGAGGGAAGAAGAACAGAAACAAATGTTGGAAATGTATTATTTAGTAATAATAAAATAAGAGAAACACAGATGAATATTTAAAAAACTTTCAACATTCTACACTACTGAATTAGAGGCTGGGAAGAGTATGCTTGAGATCCCTTCAAAATATTGAAGTACTTATATGTAAACACTATAACAGAATGCAAAATAAATATATGCTTTTTTCTCACTTATATAGACAGCTAAACTCATGTAGTATTTTCCTTTCATAAAACACAGAAGATAGCATCCAGGAGCCAAAAGACAGAAAATGTATGACATTTTTGAAAGTCTCTTGTGTTGTATTTCCTGATAACAGAGCCATCATGGCACAGCAATTTTAGAATGTGATATATTTTACTTTTATGTAATAGACAACTGTAGTTCTTACAGGATAATAAAGCTCATGGGTGGATATGATAGCTAAATGTTCTGCCCATTTACTGCCCAATTGAATTGTGTGAAGTGTGTGAAGCTTCTCATGTATTAATAAATTCACCAAACAATGTTTTCCCTAATTTCATATACTGGCACAATCGCCTTCATGTTAAAAAAAAAAACTAAAATCAGCTCAAGCCACCACCAGACCTCATCCTCTTTATTCTCATTCAGTCAAAACCTTGTTAAACTTTTATCCCCAGTGTCTAGTCAATATCAGTTTATCACTGCTCACATTAAACATTCTGGTATGTACTGCTACTATAAATAACATGACTAACTTGAAAAAATTTTTTTTTTACAAATAATATTAATTTATATGAATGACTTAAGTGTAACATTTTTTCCTAATCATTTAATTTCTGTATTTTTATTCTAAAGTCTCTATGATAAAACTACTATTTATTCGTTTATTGTCTTTTTATCCATCTATCAACCTGCATTCCACTTTTGCATGCCACCATTTTAATGAAAACATCGGTCATTATCCTGCAGCAGCTATGAGGCAATCAATAAAGCTCATGATCGAACAGTGCATTCAGCACCCGCTATGCCAAAATATGTGTTAAGTGATATGTCTTTTTTTATTATATTGATTTCTTACTATTGCTAAGGATATTTTAAAACTACATTGCTAGCCAGCTGGCTAACCATATTATTAATTACCAAGATCAAATCTAACCAACATAACTATTACTTATGATAGTATCTGCAGTTTGATGAACAATAGACATTTTTTTTTTGTCAATTGTTATAAATTATAAGGAGATTAAATTTACTAGGTAGGAAATTGTTTTGTTAAGTGTAATGGATTGTGAGACTCACCAGTATTGGGATTGAGGCTGAATCGTCCTGCTGTGTTGCCTGCCTGAATGTGATAAGACACTCTGCCATTTTCTCCTTGGTCTGCATCATATGCAATGATGTAGAGCAGCACAAAGCCCATTGGCTTATCCTCCATCACACTAACTGCTGTAGGAGAGCTGAATACTGGAGCATTGTCATTTTCATCAGTGACGAAGATTCGAGCTGTGACTGAGCTCCATCGCCTTCGACTGGGATCTGTAGCTGAATCAGTTGCTCCGACCACCAGAAAAAGACTTGAGGTTTCCTCATGGTCCAGCTCTTGACCCAGAGTGAGCACACCAGTGATAGGATCAAGGGACAGAAGATCTGGTTGATCAGGCCAGCGATTCTGTATAGAATAGCGTACCTCACTGTTAGGACCACTGCCATCTTTGTCAGATGCCTGAAACGCATAAATGGAGGACCCTGGCTGCATGTTCTCAGAGACAACAATGGTCACAGGGTCTTCAGGAAACTGTGGTGCATGATCATTACTGTCTTGCACATTAATATCTAACTGGATCACATGACTGCTAGGGGAGGCCTTTGAGAAGTCATCCACTTCAATCTGCAAGTTGTAGTGAACGCCCTGTTCATAGTCCAATTCTCTGGCCAAGTACACATCCCCAGTGAGACGATCCACCATAAAATTGCTATCCTGATCTGTGCCACCTACTACAAGGTAAGTGACTTGTCCATCAATCAATACATCACTTTGGTCATGGAGCCGCACTGAGCCTATAATTGAGCCAGGTTTGGTGCCCTCCATTGTGTTAAGTGCCATTGAGAGGGTGTTTGGCTTGGGTGGAGCCCTCACTGAGCCAGCAACCTGTTGATTTAAACAAAGACAATACAGTGTAAGTGATAGTAAGTACCATTTTGCATAGGATGCTATAAATTTATACTGGTATAAATAATAACAACCGATATGAGTTAAAACCTTTTCTAAAGGGCAGCATATTGTTGGATTCTGCATAGATAATAGAGTCAACCGATGTCTGTATTCAGACTGAACAAAGTATTTCAGTGTATCAAAATGCTGTATTCAATCATCCAATAAATGGCTGTAGTTCAATTACTTTCATGTTCAAAAGAAGATCCTCTTTTGAGGCAGATACATGCATTTACACAAATTATTTAGCTGAAGCCACTTTACTGGACCAAACAATACCTACAGTAACTTCAGGGATGAAGACATTTAGTAAGAAAAGAGAGAGTATTGACAGCCTTTATATATTTTTCATTTGATTTACCTTCTCTGACCAGCCACGTGTTAGAGAGTAGTTAGTCACAAATAATGATACTTTAAATTTAACTACATATTTTAGAAATTCTATTGTTGCAGTAGCTGACTTATTTTCTAATGTTGCTATTAATATGGCAGACTATATTTTCCCATTCCCTATCAGCTCACATAGGCCTGTCTGGAGAATAACAGGTTTACAGTACTAAGGATACAATCAACTTGTGATGGAAACAACACTAATTATGGAATACCCATGGCCATAATTTTCAGTGTGCATTAAAATACATGATAAGAGACACTTGGTTGTAAACAAACTGAAAATGAAAGTACTGTTAGAGCCTTGAAGCACCATCCTATTGTGAGGAGTTGATTATCAATGTTGATTAGCTAGCTGGTTATGTGGTTCATCAAAAGTATTAGTGTTAGGTGCTTAAATAAATGAAGGGAAACAGAGAATTAGCACTGATTTGAACAGGAGGGCTGACCTCATGTAGTTAGCTGAATAACTACCAGTAATGAACATATTTTAATGTGTATTTAAACTCATTTTATACTATTGCAGTGTAGCTAACTACTTTAGCAAAGGTAAATCTAGGAGGAGTCTTAGTCATTTTAAACCACAAGTAACTTGGCTAGAGAAGTTCTCAACATTTGTGACATAATGGCTTGTTAATAAAGTATACAATAAAAGAAAGAATGTTAGAGATGGATGAATAGACATAGAAGATTGTGTTTAGTCTTCCTGCACGAAATTCAAAACAGGTCTCTTCTGTTTAAGGCATCTCTCATCGGTGTGCCAATAGTTAGACTGGGTTATGGGAAGCAAAAAATTAGCAAATTTATTCTCAGCAATGTGACCAATTTGACCAATTTGAATTACAAATTTTAACCTGATATTTGCACCACTGAGTTGGGAATCAGAAATTTCTAAATAAACCAAAGCTTCAATGGATCAGTGTCTTTGAAGTTCAAGGATTAGAGAAAAATGGGTTCTAAAACCCTTTGACTTTGTTCAATCCTAAGCACAAGCTTGCTTTTATTTGTCAGACTTCTCAAAACGAACCATAAAAGTACATTCAGATTTCATAACATTTTTGCCCTCAATTCACAATTGATGATGATGATGATGATTATTATTATTACTACTACTTTGTACCAATGTAAGAACGGAAAGCTTAGTACTTAGGAACGTATTTATTAGATTACCCACATTGTATTTCAAGAGGTTTTTACATCTTGTAATGTCATAGATTACAACTTTACAAAAAAAAATTACACTAGGCACCAAATTACTTACCAAACTTTTATTTCAAAACACTCTGTACCATTTACTGTCGACATTAGCCTGCAATTAAGGTACAATGAATCCATCTGCCACATAAAAGCACTCATGCGCTCATTTCCTGTCGCCTTTGAGTTGGCCTGGAAACTAACTTAAATGCTTTCTAATGATAACAGGTGAAAGCTTTTATACATAAATCCTCATGAAAAATAAACAGCCCTCTCTGACTGCTGAGCTGCTTGTGGAATATATAATACAGCGTTACTTAACATTCTCGAAAATGCAATGTACCGTACATGAACGAACCGATGCGCCTGTTATTACTTAACTGTTGTGTGGAATATTATGTTGATGTTATTGTGGTGAAATCTTATCTAGTGTGAGTGTGTCCTTGAGCGCTACCGTGTGAGAGGCCGGGAGGTTAGCGGCTTTTTGTCTGATCAGAGCAGGCCACAGCTGGGCCCCATCATGGGCCATCTGGGAATACTTGATTTAAAGGTTCCTTTTTTCTTCTCTCTTTCTCTCATTCTTTGTAGGGAAAAGATATCGCAGGCAAGCACTTACTCCACAATTAGCATCCTATTCCATTTTAGGAATAAGATATAAGAAAAGCACTATGGTTCATGTGTGCTCAGTGCCTGGCAGAAACAATTCTGTTTAGCATATTCAGTGGGCTCTGCACACGTTCGAGCGGATACAAGAACAAATATAGTGTACTTTATGGAATATCAAATGACGCACATGTGCAATTCACACTAGTCCCTGTGGTTGACTGCACTTTCTCATTTGGGTTTGCATTACAGGATCTGGTGCTGAAAGGGGAAGTAATGTTGACAGTTTTGTTTTTGATCCTCTCTGCTTCACCCAATTTCCTCCCACAACCATTATGCTACAATTTCAAACATTGAAATTTTTTACAAAAGCAGTAGGTATGAACAATCATATTTTTAGTAAACTTGCATCAATACAAATTTTTATTATAGCGCTTTTTATTATTGGTGCACTAAATAGTGTGTTAGACTTTCAGATTATAACATTTGAGTAAATTTTAATCCTAATCTGTCATCTAGGGGACTGACCTGTATGCGTAAAACGCTGGAAATGCTCTGAGGTGGTGCACCACGATCTGAAATGGTTACAGTTAAACTGTACTCAGCCTTTTCAGCTCGCCTCAATATGAAGGCAGAGCGCAGCTCTCCCGTGGTTGGATTTAGAGTGAACCGTTCTGCTCTGGAGCCTGAAACACACAAAATTAAATTAAAAGACTGCAAAATTATTTTTTTGATGAAGAGACAATGATTTTGATCTTGATGTTTGTTAGAGATTTTTTAAAAGTTATGAATCTATGCTAAATTTCCCATAATATTAGAATGAGTTTGAAAAAAAAAAAGAAAAATCTTGAAAATGCTATCAAAACAAATCTGAGGCAAGTTTTGCAAAGGTGTCGATGTTTGGTTATAAAAATAATCCCCAAAACACTAAACATCCAATGTCACACCACTGAATCTATTGTTAAAACATAGAAAAAAATTAAATATTAACTTCCACCATGCCTAGAGGAGATAATTCAATAAAAGTTAGTGACAGACAAAAGTGCCCAAGAGTAACTATTAGCATTATGCTGATAATGGACTATTTAAAAACTTTTGCACATTTGAATTGGTTTTTCCCTCATAAAATTAATAGTTCAACCCATTGCAGTTCCAAGCTGTACCAACCCAAACTTTAGAAATGTATTCAAGGCATTGAAAACGTATTTAAGTTTTATTCTAATGTAATGTGGTGTTAGAATTTCCAATGATTTGCAAATGCAGTAAATCAATTACATCCAGAAAGCCTGAAACAGCAGACTTATACTGAAGAAGTTTTGCTTCTTTACCAGATAGTGAGTAGAAAATTGTGCCATTCTCTCCTTCATCTGGGTCAGTAGCCTGTAAAGTTCCCAGGAGTGAGCCAGCAGGGAGACCCTCCTGCACCTGAAACACAATAAACACATTTCTTTGGGTAAAAATACCTGCTTGACTCCACCAAGCTCCTGTTTCTGCCAAATGAGTCACTCTCTATTCATAGCAACCCCCAAATAATGCAATTATTCATTCCTACTCACTACTCATATTACAGTCACCCTGTATTGTGTTACAGACATGCTATATAATTGTCCTTCATATGTCTATAATAATTTTAAGCTTTGTAACTCTTACTTGGATGATCAGTTCCCTGCCAGGTAACACATGACTGAAGACTGGGGCATTGTCATTCTCATCCAGCACAGAGACATGGGCGGTGCCTGTAGCACTGCGGGGAGGAGTGCCTCCATCCTGCACCACCACCACCAGCTGGTAGCTGGACTGGTGCTCACGATCCAGAGCTGCCCTGGTGCTGATCTCACCTACAAAGAGAAAGTGAGACAGAAAGAAAGAGAAAAAGAATCCCAGAAACATTAAATTAAACCTCTTTTTATTTGCAGAGGCTATAAATATTAAAATATTGCTGTAAAATTTTGTTGCATTAAGTGGTGAATCAAACCTCACAAATTTACACGAAACATGACATACAGTGGCAGCCTGGCGATACCGGGGCTCGAACCCCATTCAGACCCATTCATTCCTAAGGTCACACTCTCTGTAATCGTTCCCAGGAAAGCACACGTACCACAGTACACCATAACTCAACTTCTTCTTTGGCCATATGTCTCTCACAAGATGTTGAGCAGGGCCCATACTTATTAAGCACTGTGGTAAAATCAGACCGATTTTATTATCCACATCGAACCCGGTATCGCCAGGCTGCCACTCTTGGGCCCTTGAGCAAGGCCCTTAACCCTCTATGCTCTGGGGGTCCCTTACGAGGGAAATATCAAGGTCCGTGACGTCGGAGTGACGTGGGGCCGCCTTCCCGTGGGCTCACCACCTGCAGGAGGGACCGTAAGGGACGGTGCTTTGAGGATTGGGCAGTAGTCGAAGGCAGGGGCCTGCTTAGACTGCTGCCCCCGCGACCCGAATTACGGATAAGCGGGAGAAAATGAATGAATGAATGAATGAATGACATACAGTATAAGCTACTAATTGCAGAAAAAGAGAAAAGGTATTCTTTGTTTTCATATCAAAAAGTAATGGCCATGTGTACAACAGTTTAATACAATATTGATGAGTGAAGATAGTTGGTGTCTCAAAATGGTTCACTCAAAACGGCATACAAATGCTATGTTGCTGTACAAGTTAACACACTTTATACAGCACGTAACATTGTTCAGTATATACCATGATTTAATTTGTGTTCACAAGAAAGCTTAGAAAAGTAAGAGTAAGAAATATGAATTTTATGTTTCACTTACAAATGAAAACATTTAGACCAAATAAAAAGCAGCTGGGTGGATGGGGTAATGTTTTTACATGCATTATCTCATGCATAATGAATTTGAATTGAGACTTTGGGTAAGCCCTTATTAGCATGAACCTATTCATTTTAAAACAAAATATTTCATAATTAACATCAAATGTATTTGGTAACATTAAAACTTATTAAAAAGGTGAGCTGGAACCAACATGTTCAGGTTCTAGCTAATCCAAAGTGAAACACAGAGATGAATAAACTGAAATGTTCCAGAAAGTATATTTGTATAAAGTCACTGAGTAATTTTTTTTTTAATCTAAGTAGGAAACACTGCTTTGTATTAATGTGGTCTTTTTTATCTGACCATAAACCGGATACTCAAAAGGGACATTGTGAATAAGAAGTTGATTTCATATAGTTCAAGTACTAGAAAGAAAATTGCTGGTAGGTTTTGCATAAGTACAGTAATATATTAACCAGAGAAACATGCTTGCTGAGTAAAATTAAAGGAGACAAAAAACACTAGTCTTCCTAAATTTTGTAAAAGCTTTTATTTGTATAAAGGTTTAATAGTATAAACAATGAGCTTTAATGAATAACTAAATATTAATCTGAAATATTAAGAAGTTTTGTTCATCCCATTCTGTCCATGTGGATTTTCCTTGTGTTCTTTGGTTTCTTTCTATTGTCCAAAAACGTTAGTTGGTGGATGTGCTTTTCTAGCTGGGAATATGTGTGTGTACATGGTGCCCTGTGGAGGACTAGCAGCCTATCCAGAGTGTATTCCACCCATAGGGAAAAGGCTCCTGATTGACTATCACTATGTCCAAGATATAGTGCTTAATGAGAATAATGAATTAATAAATTAGGGCATTTTAAACATTTCTCTACTCACCAGTTTGAGGGTTGATCTGGAAGTTACGATCAGTATGCAGAAGTTTATAAGTAAGTCGGCTGTTTAATCCAGCATCACGATCAGTGGCTGAAACTCTCCCAAATCCTGTTCCTGCAGGCAAGTTCTCCCTTATTGCTAGGAAGACCCTCTCCTGGGAAAACCGTGGTGAGTTATCGTTCTCATCGGTCACAGAGACCCGCACTGTGGCACTGCCAGTTTTCTTTAGCTCGCCCTTGCCTGAGCTGGCCAGTACAGTGAGAAGATAGATGTCTTTGGTCTCCCTGTCTAGCGCACTCTTTATAAAAAGCCACCCGCTGTCTGCGGCAATCCCAAACCCTGCTGCATCCCCATCAGGCCGGAGATAATAGGAGAGTGGAGTAGAACTTGAGGAGGAAGCGCCATTTCCACTGTGATCCCTACTGAGAGCACGTACCTGCAGAAAACGAGTGTTTAATAGTGTGTTTTCTTTGAGCTCCACACGATAGGTCAAGGTGTCAAACACTGGTCCCTGGTCATTCTCAGCCTGTATGTGAACTACAAGAGTGAAGGTGGCACTAAGTTGAGGTGTGCCACTGTCCTTAGCCAGCACCTGCAAATCATAACGAGGAGCACTCTCATATGAAAGGCTTCCTATTAGTCGGATTTCACCACTGCTTCTGTCCACACTGAATGTATGCTGGATTTCAGATGAAAGCAGATCAAAGCTCAACTGCCCATTGGCTCCTGAATCACGGTCCTCAGCTTTCACCCGGTACACAATAGTTCCCATCATGGTAGCCTCTGGCAGTAATAGAGACTCTGATGATGAAGGCAAGAAGGTGGGAGCATTATCATTGACATCAGTAATGGTGACACGTACCAGTGTCTGGGCAAACACTGGAGGGGAGCCGCTGCGAGCCTGGACCTCCAGCTCCAATGAAGGCCAAGCCTCATGATCCAGAGGCAGACTGGTGCGCAGAGCTCCTGTCTCTTGGTCCACAGTAAAGTATCCTTCTGGATCCCCAGAGGATATAGTGTAGGAAATGTCTTTGGTGGCTCCTGAAACAGAAATTGGAAAAAAATATACAAATGTATCACAGGCAAAAGTATACATCCATACCGTAGTATGCATGTATCAAACCATTTCTTATGTGTTGATGGAAGAAAAATTGTGAAATGGAAGAAATGTAATTTACCATTTTTGCTGTTAGCAAACACAACACCAACTTCTGTGCCCCTCAGAACATCTTCAGGCACAGTGAAGAAGTAGTGTGCCTGCTCAAAGACGGGGGGTGCTACAGAGCCAGCCACAACACTAATGTTCACTCGGGCATTAACGGGGACTGTAAGCCCACCTCCGTCCTGTGCTGTGATCACCATTGTAATGACAGAGTTGGCCTTTCCATGCAAGGAGCGGGAAAGAGAGATCACCCCTGCAGAGAAACAAATGGCACACAAAAAAAGACCACCACATATAGGTGGATCACTTCATTTACTGATCAAAAAGAGGAAATATGCAAATAAATATACAATAATAATAATATTAATAATAATAATAATAATAATAATTATTATTATTATTATTATTATTACTACTACTTCTTCTACTACTATTGATAATTATATTTATATTGACAATGATGATTGTGATAATGATTCTGATGATTTTGATGTTTGCAGTCAAACTTGAATATAAAACCGTTGCTTGTTGGTCCCATACTTGAATATGTAGTGACTAAGTGTAAATGTACTAAATTTGAATAGAAATCATTATATTATATTATATTATATTATATTATATTATATTATATTATATTATATTATATTATATCAATCATATTATATCATATCATATTATATTATATTATATTATTAGATTAAATTAAATAAGATAAGATATGATTAGCATCAACTTCAGTGTTAAGAGAGTACTTAAATCTTGCATATAGATGTGAATAATTATGTGGTGCAAGAAAGAGACAAATGAGGTAGGAATGCAGTAAAGTGCCAAAACAGTGCAAAAACACTGATATATGAGTAAACATGAGTCAAAAAGCATGTATTTCAAGACAGCACAATGGAATACCACACGCTGTTGGTGCAAATGGGGCAGTATATAAATAGAGTGAACACAGATATAGTGGCAAGAGTGGTGGGAATGCAAGATGACTCACAGTTTTATCAATAATTATCATCAACTTAGTTGAATTTTAAACTGATTTAAATCAGTTATAAATTATACATTTCTGATACATTTAAAACATGTAATAAGTTATTTATAATGACTAACAAACACTTTCACACCTGTGTCCTTGTTAAGTGTAAAAAAGTTGGAGCCTCCCCCAGGCACTGTGCGGTATGTGACTTTGCCATTCTCTCCTGCATCAGGATCGTGGGCTGATACTCTGATGACAGAAGTTCCTGGAGCACTCTGAGAGCTCAAACTAACTGCATAGTTTACTGGGTAAAACATGGGTCTGTTATCATTAATGTCCAACAATGCCACATTCACAAAGGCAGATGAGCTCAGGCCACCCTGAAAGACAGAAAAGTGGGAGAAAAATGAAAGAAGTGTTATTCTCAACTGCTGAGTTTTACTGGGCTTGTAATTGCATTTCTTCACAAGCTCTGTTATATGACTGCTTAAATAAAGGAAATGGGAACATTTATTATTGCGGTCATAGAAATGTGTGTGTGTGTGTGTGTGTGTGTGTGTGTGTGTGTGTGTGTGTGTGTGTGTGTGTGTGTGTGTGTGTGTGTGTGCTGTGAAATGAGTTATAAAGAAAGTACTGCATATAAATGAATCTAGGAAAAGCAGTGAATGACCTGTATTGCATAATCTGACAGCACAAATATAAAACTGTATCAAAGCAGTGTGCTTATATGGTTCAAAAATACAACAAAACTGTACAGTTACTGAAATGTGTTAAATGAACGTTCAAATTGGCAAGGACCATTTAAGATCTGTAATAGTCCAAGCAAACAATTAAACTAAATCTAGTTAATAAATTTGCTCTAAATTTTTCACCCCATCAGTAGCAGTAACGGTGAACTCATAAGTCTCAGATCCCTCATCTCGGTCGAGGGCTGCAGTAGTACAGATATTCCCTGTCTCTTTATTAATGCTGAACACTGCTGGAGGAGAACTGGAGGGTCCTGATCCTATAGAATAGGTTATTGCACCAAATGAACCCCCATCAGCATCAACTGCTGTCACCTATAACAAAGAAAGAAGGACAGATATTTTATTATTACTACTATTTAAAAAATATAAATAAAATATGGTTTACCCACAAAAATGTAAACCTAGCTTTAATTCTCAGTTAATTGTTATTTCCTTTTGTAATGTGGAGAGATTTATCTTTCATATGTGGACCCATGAGCAACTTGTACTGATGTTACTCAAATCAGAAAACCATTTGCTTTTCTAGGCACCTTGCCTTCTCACAGTACTCTCACTTAGACAGCATCTCAATCATGCATTTATGATATAAACCACTTAAAAATTAAATGCAAGCGAAAAATACACAGATGACAGCTTTGGCAAGGACCATACAGGGCCATTTTTTGATCTGTAAAAAAGTCAGGACAGGTGAAATTTTGCTTTAAAGAAGGCACAGTAGGATCTTTAAAACAGGGAACATTGTTTTGCCATGAAACGACTTTTATCTGTCCACCAGCTGGGAGAAAGGAAGCCTGAGTTTACAGCTTGGGTCAGGTCAAACGCATCTGCCTTCCAGAAGTTTCCTTATAACACCAAACTCTGCAGAGGAGATTTGTTTGTCTTTAAATATCTCTCAGTGTAAGCTTATTCTAGGTTTGAGCTTTGGAATTTATGGTCGCCAAAATTCATGATGACAAATTTCTATAGATTGGCCTTAGCTGCTCTCAGATCAACAAGGTAAAAAAAAATTATAATATCAGCTGTTGCATAGAAGGAAATGCACACGGCATGACAGCAACACATCACCAAAGCATGTAAAAGTACCAGACATCAGGTGCTATCCAGAAGGTTCTCAAATGAAAAACCCATGACCTCTTAGCTTTTCTTTCTGGCCCCTTTTCCTGATGCGTTTAGTAAACAGAATTACCCTGGTGGTCCAAGAAAACTCTCATTCATCATTTGGATACATGCAAGTAGCCTCAAAATCCTATAACCCAACAAAAAGTTCTCTTCAAAACATTAGGAGGAAAAGACTTTTCACTCTGCATGGTCTGTTTCTCAACAAATGTTTTATATGTTTGGCTTTAAAAAAGAGCTATATAACTTCACTTCATGTCATTTACACCAGCAGTAAAACTGACTTTTCTTTAAGATCACTAGATTTTGAAATCTGGCCAAAAAGGGCCCAGTGATTTGTTTCATAGCCAGTGCAGAGGTGAAGCAGTTCGTTCTCATGATACGGCTGTGGATTTTCCTTATCCGCTCCAATATTTATCTGGATTAAGCTTTCTCCAACAGTCAAAATACTTTCTGGTCAGCAAGTGGTTCAATTGTTGGCTATGAAGTGCAGGTCTCTGCATTATAGAGCAGAAACAGCAGCTTTCTTTGACGGTACAACACCTTCACACCTGTCTACAATTGTGAAACCTTCAATATATTCTAAATGGAAGTAAAAAACTATGGTATGATCTGACGGTTTTACCATTTTACACAGGTAGTAAATATAACAGCACAATCCATTCAAACCAGTCAGCTCTCAAAAGCCACAGACCATAGAAAACTATCTGTCTTAGTAAAAAAAAGAATGACTTCCATCAGATTGTTATCCCAGCTGCAGGTATCTTCACCTTTGCCACTTTATTTCCTGAAGAGATCACTTTGAGTGTAATATCTTTTGACAGATTTGTTATCTTTTAGCTGCCAGTGTTCCTGGAATATTTGAGTAATTTAGGAAGTTCAGGCAGATGCAATATTAATTTAGGACACTGCACTGACCAGGTCTGAGACTTTTCAGTGGATGACCTCGAAATAAGTTCTATATACAACAGAATATCTGGACATGATCTTAGCGATGGGTAAGATCATATGGAATACAGTATCAGTGCCACTTCTGAAGGAAGAAGAAAATAATAAATGTATAAAATGGAAAATAAAAAAAAATTGATAGGTCAAGGAGAGTATGAATACAGGAATGTGTTGCGTGTTAAACTGTTTCAAAAATACATGCAAGGCTTCACTAAATGGATATATATATATATATATTTTTATTTTTTATTTTCATATTTCACCTAGTATCCTAGGTCCCTGTGGCCATTTTGTCTAGTGGAAAAGCCCGTAAATGTTTAAGTTGCTAGATCGAATCCTTTTCTCTAAGAGTGTGTTGGGGATTGAAGTGGTTATAACTTGGTCAGGTGTGGGGGTAATGGAGCATGACGGCCAAACCTGGAATAGCTTGGGTTACATTCACTGGTGTATTTGAGGTCATTACTGAGAGCCCCATGGGGAGAAAATGATAAAAAGAATTATCGGTGTCAGTGCTAAGTTTGGACCCTTTGGTAGATGCATGCAGACATCCCCAGTCTACCTAGGGAAACATTGCAGGATGTTGCAGGAAGGTTACATTGATTCTCCATGATCTTTCAGTTCATAAATGGAAATCCAAAATCCTGAGATAAACACAAACACACCTGCTGTTGCAGCAAATAAAAAAAACCCACATTGTCAAAGCTTTAACAAAACTTGTCAGAGTGTTACACTGATTAGCAATATAAGGAGGTATGTTAATCGGATGCTGGCTCAAACAAAAAAGGCTGCAGATTTTTGCAAACTTGAATTCAAACACAGACAGCATGCATGTTATCATGAGTGCTTAACAGTCTAGCTTCAATCTCAGTTAATTACAATAATTGTTAATTGCAATAGTGATGAGACAGCACTCCACTCATCCTCTCATCTTTCAATTTCTCTATAATTTAATAACTGATAAAGCATGCGTATTCAATTGGAGATAGAACAAGTAAACTACTACAGAGTGGAAGAAACTTGTCACCAACTTATCCATATGATTACAAATTACGTATGACTGTGAGGTGCTATTTACTTCCAAATCGGAAATTTCAGAACTGATAACATTCTCTCAAGGTCATTTTATTACTTTCTGAAAATGCTGACCAACGGAACTACATTTAAGTCAAATCTGTAACAATTGGCAAGAACAGTTCATTAAAAAGTACACCTCAACAATGATAAAATTATAATGACTTTAGTCATTATAATTGACTTTAGTGCCCCCTCAGATGAAGATGAGTTCCCTTCTGGGTCTGGTTCTTCTCAAGGTTTCTTTCTCATATCACCTCAGGGAGTTTTTCCTTTCCATGGTAGCCACTGGCTTTCTCATTATGGATAAACATTTAGGGACTACCTTTTTATCTCTGTAAAGCTGCTTTGGGATTAAACAAATCAGGACAGCATTGTAGGAATGTGACATCTCTATTCAGTTATGTTTCACTTTGACTTTGATGAAGTCCATTTCCGAATTTGTATATAGCTGTATGCAATAACACATCCCTAGTGACTCTTAGTTGTAAGTATACAGCTGGCTTATGACTAAAATAATCCTTACATCATTAGCTATTTGCTTGTTTTTTTCAATTCTATTCTTATATTTGCTAAAATGTCATCTTTAGCTATCTGCCCAAATGATAAACTGTAATCAAGTTCTAACAGGAAAAAAAAACAGAAAAAGAAACAAAACAGAAAAAGAAAAAGAAACAGAATTCTAGATCGTAATGCCAACCCAGCTATTAGCCAGCTGTAACCCTAGCTTTCAGATAATATGAAACAATCTACAACAATAGCCCAGCCCCATAACTGAGTTATTTAAAATAAGTGTAAGTGTAAGGCAAAAGCAGCATTGCAAGAAATGTGGAAGTTTACTCAGCCTTATATTACAGTGTTAGGTGATTACAGATAAGGTGATTTGAAACTCTGGTTTGAATGTTGAGCAGTAATTCTGTCTGGACGAAGGCATACTCCTACCGCTGAGACCCATTCATTCCTAAGGTCACACTCTCTGTAATCGTTCCCAGGAAAGCACACGTACCACAGTACACCATAACTCAACTTCTTCTTTGGCCATATGTCTCTCACAAGATGTTGAGCAGGGCCCATACTTATTAAGCACTGTGGTAAAATCAGACCGATTTTATTATCCACATCGAACTGATTACCACTGTATGAGTTGGTAGGAGACTTACAGCTCCAGGCTTCTATTCCACACTCTCAGAAATATATATCTTATTAGATTCAGTGTAGTTATTTAGAAAGATACTGAATAATGCTTTAAGATTAATGACTGGGTTGGGGATTCAAACCCAGTGCAATCTAAGAATGAAAGTTCATGTTTGCAAGCCAGTTTTCGAACAGTTATTTAGCTGACAAGAGCTACAATCTCAGTGAAATGGACTGAATCCTTCCCAGGCTTCTGTAATTTGTAATGTTGTAAATCATTTATTAATACACTCCTTGTAGTGTGTAACATGGTTTAATTCATTTTTGGGTTTATAGCATCCAGTGTCAAGAGAGGAAAATGTGCCGGTACTTTCTAAAAGAGGCTATTTTCTGGTTACGGTATTCGTTTTAGACATTCGTTTACAGTGCTCCAGTTCTATAAAAAAATTATTATTATAAAAAACATGTATACATCAGTACAGCCATCTATCTTCTATGGTGAACATGACAACAACATTCCCAAGCTTCAAATTGGACATTGATATCAAACAAATCATTTTACTCATAGAGTACATGTAAAAGTAGTAGAAAACAAACAACTTTTTTTGAGGACTAGGAATAGATTATCTGGACAGCTCTCAATCTTCAAAACAGTGGGGCAAATAATCCCCTGTCTGAAAAAATGTGCATGTGAAAATTACCTAGAAGAATCAAGAAGACTTAAAATGGTGCCCATTACATCAATGCCAGCACACTTCGAAAGTAAAAGACTATAAGTGGATTGAGTGAAGATGGTACTTACAGCCACTTCAACCACTTAAGATTGCATTTATGTAAATGGCACAGCTTACAGATGGTATATATTTTAAGTGGGTAAAATATTATATTTAAACAAACAAACACTTTAACTATAGTAGCATATGCCCCGACATGTAAAAATAGACTATTGATCTCTGACATGTCAATGGTAAAAGATTTCATTTTCATAATTGCAATTCATGAGCAAACAAGCACCAACCAGTAGAGACTCATAAACAATATTTACTGAACATGCTGAGGTCTTCAATATTGATTAGGACAGAGGAATTGTGATTCAATCAACTAATAAAAGCACTTAACCGTGCACTATAGTTAACGTAAAGCATGCAGGATGTGATCACTGTATAATAAAAGTAATGGAGTGTGTGGTTGCCAAAACCCTTAAAAAACACTTAGCACTTATATTATGATTTTTTTTTTCTTTTCGCCCAGTGGGACAGTTAATTTGTGCACTATTACAAATAAATATTTCAATACCAATGCTGATGAATATACATTTATGTGACTACATGTATAAGTAATATAAGCTGTTTTAAATTTAGTTGAATATCTTTAATTATGTCAAGTATATTATGTCAAACAAATCAAAAATGCAAAAGCAACAATTAATATAAAAAAAAAAAATACAAATAATAGATTTTTAGAGTAAGTATTTGTAGCTAAAGAAAAAAAAACAAATCTTATTGTATTGAATATGGTACTCTTAAGGTACTTTATACTTCAAATATACCAAATTTACTGTAATAAGTAAATCTTAGAATAAGAAAAAAATAGATATTGTGCAAAGTATTTAGAAAATTATCTATTGCATGCAGAATGGTGGTTCATTGCTTGTAAAGTGTAAGTTATTGATAATCAATTTAATTTATCTCACAGTGAAAACAAGTGAATGGGAGAGTGACAGACTAAAAATATTTAAAGCAAACTGGTTTAAACAAACTTGGACTGGCATTTGTCCCATATAAGGCAATATATCCACAGCTTTAAAGTGCAGTTTGTAGCAAGACTGGATTATATGTTATGTAGGAAACTGAAACCTAAAGTAGATTTACAGACTACATTATGTGCAGGCTTTCAGGAGGTGCCTCTTAGTGGTTCTTCTATAAAGTGAATGTACAGAGGGTGTGTCTCTTTCCAAAAGCTTTCGTAAAAATGCCAAAAGACTCTTTTTATTTTATTGGCTTACTTGTTTTTGTCAAAAACATTTTGTGTTCTTCTTTGAAGTGGACTGAAGTCTTTCAGTATTGTTTCTTGCTTACAAGTTGAGGGGAAAAAACATTGTGTATACACAATGCTGCGGAGGATGTTCATTAAAGCCAACTTTGGATCAAACCATCAGGATTTGAGGTTTAAATGTTTACATGTGGTTTATATTTACTGTGCGAAGCAATTGCTAAGTTTTGCAGGTTTGTTATTTGCAGATAATAGTACCGGCAGATTACATGTCTCTGCTAAAATGAGAGTGCATCTTAGTGCAAAACAAAAGTGACTGAAAAGTACAGTTTTTTGCCTTTGGTTTAAGTATTTGTGTATTTTTAGTACTGCTCCTTTCTTGCTTCTCACAGGAAATGCTCAGTAGTGGGTGAGAGCAAGCAGTGGCATTATTTAATTGTTGGGATGAAGCCTTGGGATGAATCTAATTAATTAAATGCTAACTAATGGTCTTCTTAGTCTCAGCAGACAACCGTGTACAGACTCACCAATGCACAGATGTCATGTAAACAGCCACTTTCTGAACTTTACCCACAATACAGCATACAGTATGAACACTGTTATAATGCTCTTTACTATATTTAAGTGTAGTCATGTATTCATTTCACCATTTCATTCACTTTGTTAAATATGTCATGGATAAAATATAGAAAATGTAACTTTACCTTGATACTTATCATTTGTATTCCTTTTTGTCATCCTAGAGTAAATACTACTCATGTTATTAACATTAATACTAATTTCTTCATTTCTAAATCTTAAGTATTTAGACTGGAGAAATCAATATATTTAAAGAGCCATACATCATGTTGAGAATCACACAGAATAGGCAACCAACTATTCACCTATCTAAGAAAATGTACTTTAGAATATTCATATAAATGCTAACATTTTACTGAACTGTTTTGCAGTGAAGAAAAGGATATACTTAGATTATCAGAAGACCTTTAAAAAAACGCAGCTGGTGTTAAAAAAAATGGAGCTGGTGTAACTCCATACATTGCCCTGATATCAAATGGCACTAGCTTCTAATCACAGTGCTTTTGAGATGAAGGGAGGAAAGGATGCAAAAATGGAATAAGACGGAGTCTTCAAATGCATGAGTGGTTGTGAGAAATAGCACTAGTAGAAACAGGAGAAGGGCATTTTAAGGCACTGCTGTCATTTATTAGACATCCGCTTGGTCTTTCAGCTCAAGTATATGGCTGGTCAAAAGTCAAACAGAATTTTACATGTTTACGCCAACCCCACCACACTATATATTTAAAATTGGAGGCTAATTACTACTGCAGTATCTCATTCATATGGCAGGAAAATAATGCATGGTATTTCTTCCTTTACTGGAGTCAGTGGTGGTGCACAAGGGTATGAAACAAAGGATGTATAAAGAAAGAGGCAGAAGTCGGGGATTGGTGGGATGGAGAACCAGTCAAGCATGGAAGAGTAATGTCCATATGGGTATACTGTCAAAGATCCATAATCACAAGCAAATAGGCACAATGCTTGTCCAAGAAACCAGCAACACCATCTGGCAAATATATATTTTGTAGACAGTATGTATTTGGATTATATATTAGTATTAAGCTAGTTAATATAGTTCAATCAAAGAGTAAAGAACTAAATATATCAGACAGCTGTGTCTGATCTGGGTAATGAGGTTTTGCTACATTTCTGGTCTTTTATTTTACCTTTGTTTTAAATTATTTAATTATTTTGGTAACCTTATCTTTGCTTTGTTTTCGAATTTTTCCATCTAAATTAAAGAAGAAATGCATGATAAAGGTAAATTAGATTCGTTTTTGCTAAATCAATTCCTCATCACTGTCTACACAGTGCAAAATTCTGCTCAGCCCTATCATGACATTAATGTTAAATGTCAAATAATTCTAACAGTGTCCCTCTATCTGCAGGAGAAAACCCATGTAGACTCTAAAAGAACCTGAGAATCTCCCAAACTCTAGATTAAAGCAAGGAACCCAGACATATGAGGTAGAAGTGTTTTGAATGAGTATTACTTGAAATACCTTTCATAAATAAATGAAATGAAATAAAGGTCCATACACTTCTCTATGAGTCACCCTTCTCAGTCTGATTCTGGGTCTGGTGATGGACATGAGGTGCATAATAAGGTCAAGGTGAAAGTTCAGCAAGCCGCCACTGCCTGTTCTTATCTTAACCTTTGACCCATTGCTTTCTTCTGTGCTGACGTGCCTTCTCTGTGTTTCTAAAATGAACAATCCATTCAATATTACATACAATGAGAAAACAGCTGTTATAACAGATACAGAAATGTAATTAAGGGGCACTAAGGATCTAAATATGGTTAATTAGTCAGGGGTTAATTTAAGCAGTGAGGGCAATGTAAAATATTACAAGTGACATTTGGTTTCACAAAACCCAATCTTATTGCAAGATAGATAGATGTTTCTTAGATGAAAAACCACAAAAAAAAACCTAAAAATAGTAATATACAAAGTATAATTATACTCTTGTTCTACTCTTAAAAAATATATATTTGTTTCCATGTACCAAATGTTTCCTGTCCCAAGCTATTACATGATACATCAACTATCCAACAAACACTGACTTTACTGGCTAACCTGTTAAGCAATAAAAGTAACAGTAAACCTGCTGAGACTAAGAGCTGTTTCCATGGGAAAAAGTGTGTTCATAAATAGAATTACAAAATGATGACCAACAATTAGGATCAGCAGTTACATTGATGTACAATTCTTATTTGTAATCACCTTGATAGGACTAACACACATCTTAAAACAAGGAAAATGTGAAAATAATAACCAAAAGACAATAGCAAGCAATTTAATTCTAAACATTTTTTTACTTGTAAGTTTTATATTATTAGACCATTAGACAGCATGTATTCTATAATAATAATAATAATAATAATAATAATAATAATAATAATAATAATAATAATCATAATCATAATAATATAATTTAATGCATAAATAAGAAAGAGCATATCCTTCTTCTTCTTCTTGATCATTGTTCTCATGTACAATTGTTTATTACTTTATTAAGACAGACCCATCACTTGCACATTGCTGCATTTATCTAAAAGTTTACACAGAAAACAAACAAACAAATATAAAATGAACTGTTAGCAGAAGAGGTCAGAGGAGAATGGAAAGATGACCGGACAGATATAGTAGCTCAACAGAAAAGCATCTCAGCCTGTACAAAACATTAAACCTTGAGGTGGATCGTACAAAACTAGAAGCCCACCCTTGAGTACCTCTATTGACAGCCAAGAACAAGATTCTTAGGCTGAGGCTGATTCAGGCTGATAAAACTTTACTGGCTCAGTGCAAAGAAAGAGAAGTAATGGGAACCTACGTTTTGTGTTTAACAGTCATTAAGAAGTTCTTTGAAAAACATGTCTACGGTCTTCTGCTTATGCTATATATTTAGGGTGGATCAGTAATAATAAACATACATTTTATAAAGCATCCATATTTGTCCATGCCTATGTTGATTAGAGTATTCAAAACTTGAAAAGTATTAATTTATGGTTAATTCAGAATAGATAAAAATGTGCAAATTGCAATTAATCATGAGTTAACTCATGACCACCATGTGAATAATTTCAATAAAAAAAATAAATAAATTAAAAAAAAAAAAAAATATATATATATATATATATATATATATATATATATATATATATATATATATATATATATATATATATATATATATATATATATATATATTTGAAATTAATCACATGATTGTCATGAGATAATTCGTGATTAACACACACACACACACTTGTTTAAGTGACCAGTAAAGGTTTAATGAGTTAAAAGTACATAATGTAATATTCATAAGTAATATTCACATGGCCCACTGTACTGTTACAACAATATTAGTACATACAATAACTTCTAAAATTACCTTCTAGTCCTGTTTCATGCACAAAATTCTGCTTTTTACTTTTAAAAAAATCTTGAAAGGTCTATTCCATTAGTTGACTTCCAAATTCATACTCTGTAAAAAGACACTTTATTTTGGCAGACCAGTACAGATTTAACCTCCCTGGTGCATCAGATGAGCCAATCTCTTTCACGATCACTTCATCTTTCCCCATGTGCTGTTTGAAGTGGGCTACGAGGCACTGACCTAGCACAGAGACAGTGCTAATGATGAAGGATAACCAGCGGAGAAACGTAACACAGAATGTAAAGTCTGCGCTGGATGGTTTTGGATTGCTCTGACTGCATGCATTAAGGAGAGTAAAAGCAGTTACATAACAGAGCAGGTCAAAGAGGATGCACACATCAAAGAGACATGACTCTTGGAACAGTCAGGGACCAACATTTCGCCTATAATCCCACTACAACTTAAGGATCTGCATAGGGAATATATTGTAAACTGCAATAAGGGTGAGAGAAAGGGCATGTAGAAAGAAGATGCAGGTTAGAAAGAGAGAGAGAGAGAGGGGGAGAGAGGTAAATCCCTGGAGACCAGTTTAGTTTTAAGACTTTAAAAAATGCCTCAGCATAGCTTCCCCAATGCTTCTAATGGAAGCCATATTGGATTAGGCCAGAGTAAAAACACTTCACCACCTGCAAATTGTGACGCGAATGCATGTGTGAAGAAACAAATCACAATAAATGCCGGCCAATTGATAGCTAACAACCCCCTCAGCTGCCAAAACCTTCTGCAACATTAATTATATTTTGTATTTGTAAACTCACAATGCATTTAAAGTAATCCCATTAAGTGTGTTTGTTAGGACAGTGGCATTTGCTTTGGCGTGGTGCTTCTTTCCAAGCTTTTAAAATCAATATGGTGTCAGGCTGAATGTTTTACCCAGATGGTTACAAGGTGAAAATCCCAAAACACAGTGAAGTAAATCAGGGTCATGACCTCTTATAGCACTGTGATCAGCATGAAGCCTGATGGCGAAAACAGAAACAAACATTAGAGGGATAAAGACTGGCATTGCGTGAGTTACACTTTTAGCATGCATCCTGATCTGTTTTTGCCTTTTACTCACCTACTGGTCATGACATTTATGCAGCAGAACAGCATACTTTAGACCAGCATAAAATATATAAAGTTAAATGTACATTATATATATAAATTCATAACAGACCTGAGGCTTAAGAACAAAGAAAAAGTTGAGGACAAGCTATTATTTATGGAAATTCTCTCCCCCTAAATTTGAGTTGTAAAAAGAGCTTTGGGATGTAAAAGAGGTTTCTAGATCCAAACTAATCAGAGCAAATTCCAGAAAAGCCTCTTCCACCTTCCTTCTCTCTCCTCAAATGCACAGACACATGCAAAAGAGCAAGAACTTCTGCAACAACTGAGCTGAACGCAATTCCGTGCCAGTGACTCGTCCTAGCACCTTGGGAAAACAGGAGAGCATTACAATCCATAAAGCACCTGTTGCATCCAGAGCAGTACACAAGCAAAAGCACTGATTTTCTTGCCCCTTCCCTTAAAGGGCACTGTTGTTCTTGAAGGGCAGACTTCCGAGAAGCTCAGCGGGGACCTGCATTTTGAAATAAAGCTGTCAGTGGATGACCATAGGCCGGATGTGTGGATGTAACCCTTCATGCTCTGTTGTGTGAGTGGCAATGGCCTCGTTGATAGTTCATTCACTGTGTGGCCTACACAAGGGGGAAGGGAGAGTAAATACGCTAACACAGGATATACTCGTTTAAACCTCAGCTTGCGGATCACAGAGGATTGCAGCATGCCATACACTTACTAGATAACAAACTCACTCCCTGAACAAGAGTGGTAATAAATTGTGTCTGAGATACTGACTAGAGGTTCGTAGGAGTAGTAAAGCATGCTAAAAGACACGCATATGGGCTTTCATATGCACACACGAACAGACATGTGCACCAGACAGGACGCCC
Source organism: Silurus aristotelis (assembly GCF_946808225.1). NCBI lineage: Eukaryota > Metazoa > Chordata > Actinopteri > Siluriformes > Siluridae > Silurus > Silurus aristotelis. The sequence goes on from NC_139591.1 coordinate 9,376,834, forward strand.
CAGTGAACTCCTACTCACAATCTATTTTCTCTGCTTTTGGCTACCTAAGGCTCCAGGAATGGCCAAGAAAAACAAAATGACCAGGCGCAAGATAGCACAGGGGTTAGAGGGCTCCACAGCTCCAGCTGAGAGAAAGAGAACTGTGAGTGTTGTCAGATAACATGTGCACACACACACACACACACACACACACACATACACACACACACACACACACACACACACACACACACACACACACACACACACACACACACACTTCAGGATATTCCTTCTATAGAGTAAAATACTATAAAGTAGAACATATAATAAAGGCTGTAAATAAAGGCTTTGTCACAGATATAATAACAGTATATGCAATATATAATAAAAGAATCTTGACTTTACTTGAAATGTCAGTCTTTTAAGATGCAACACTGTAGCTTTTAAACCTAAACAATTTACTCATTTTTTGCAGTCCCCTGGTCATTTTTGATAAGGAATAAGAGCAGCAGGGTCAGCGATTTCAGAATAATGTGTGTTATTTGGATAATTAACAGTATCTCCTTAGGAAAACATTGGTTTTAAAGCTCCATGGTTTATAGAGATTCTTTAAAAGAGGCCTTAGATTCCATTGTCACATGCCACAAAAATAAGTCTGAAAAAAAAAAATATATATTTCTACAAACAAACTTTTGCAAAGAAAAGTCTTGCTGTGGATTTTTACATCTGCTTCTATGGCCCTATCTGATCTTCAGTAATACCTCAGTAAACAGGAGCAAATGTAAGCAAATGATCAGAATGGAATTTTTTTTAATTGGATGAGCCACAAACAAAAAAGGAAACATTCCTCTCTGAGAAAGACATTTTAATCCAAATTAAATAAAATTAAATCCGTAAATTAATCCATACAAAGCGTTAAATCCGCATTACTCAGCTCAATAAAATTTTCCTCTGTGACACTTTTCAGTGCATATTGCAGCATCTTCTTTTTCACTGTCAGTGCTCCCTGCGGCTTTCTTGCTGATGTGCTGTTGGAGTCATTGGGTTCATGAAGGATTTGTACAAGGACAGCTGAAAAGCTAACTCCCCCAGAATTTGACGAAGGAACCACATGTACAGCTTAGGAACTTAATTTCTGCTACATGGTACCAGCTCTCAAGACTCACTTTATTCTCAGATGGTCAGCAATATATCAGAAGACAGCTACAATCTGTCACACAAAGAGACGTCACAAACCATTCTGATATATCACATCTGCCGTAGCCTGTTTATGAATAAAGCGTGTATTTTGTCAAAAATCCTAAATTGACGGAAAATAATCTTCATTTATGACACAAACTGCCACTGCATTTCCTAAACAGACCTGGTATTAGACTTTACACTTTATTGAAGCTTTATCAGGATCATTATGAGTCATTACTGCTGTGTAAGAGAAATTCATAGAGTAAAATAACATATATACTGGAGAAACAGTGTTTAAACAAAATAAGGATTGATCTCTATTCTTTATACCTGCTGCATCTTCACCATGTTTCAGTATTACAGACTCACTAATTGTCTTTCTGACAAGTCAAGGATGACCAGAGACTGTGATGATTGATGACTTGTATGTTCTAGCACACCACAACATAAATTAAGAAAGGTTTCAAGCAAACTGAACAAAGCTGAATTGTTACATGTGCAATATACAGACAAAAGAGAAAGGGTGAAATAATCCTGGTCCTGATCACGTCGTAAAGTTGGGCAAAAAAACAACCTAAGATGAACAACACCACATGCTATTTCACACCATTTCATTATTTATTTTTACAAAAATAAAGCAAAAAATGGAAAAGACGTACATAAAACTAAGTACACCTTTAGTGCTTCTGTAGGATTAAAGAGATTAAGTAGCTGTAGGGTGATTAATTGATAATCAGCAAGTGTAACCACCTCTATAAAAGCCCAAGTTTTAGCAGATTGTTGGTCTGGAACATTCAGGTCTGTGTTAATACAATGCCACAGAGGACAGATCTTAGCAATGATCTTAGAGAAGCAATTGTTGGGAATTAGAAGGGTTATAATGCCATTTCCAGACAATTTAAAGCTCATCATTTTACAGTTTCTTAGATTATGTACAAGTGGAAAACTGACAGCTGCCAATGCTCCCAGGAATGGACATCTTAGTAAATTCACCTCAAAGTCAGACTGTACGACGCTCAGAGAAATTGCAAGAGTTACATCACAGAGAAAAAGTTACATCTAAAAAATAAAAAAAAATAAAAAAGCACATGGTAGCACGGCTTAGGTTTGCAATATTGCATATGAAAAATGTGAAAACTTCCTCCACAATGATGTGAGAGACTAATAAAGTCATACAAAACACGATTACTTCATGATTGCTGTCAATGTGTTTCTACAAGCTATTGGATAAAAAGGTATGCTCAGTTTTGTACACAAATTCTCCATTGTGGCTTGATTTTTGTCACATATATTATAATGTTTTTTTATTTTTTCTTCATCTGATGCTGTATTTACCAAACATAATTTAAATTCACTGTGTCCTATTCATAAAACCATAGAATAGAAAAAAAGAATGTACTTTATTTTTCACATGACTGTAACTCTAATGAACTTAAGATTACACTGGGCCCCTTGGTACGGCCATGTAAACCGCATTAAAACAAAACCTCCTTCTCCGGGATAAGAGCTCCAGTCATCACATGATGTGTAGCTGGTAGACTATTACTTGATCAAAGCACACTAAAGTGGATTTCATTGTAGAATCTGGACAAGCCGAGCCAATCTTTGAATGCCTATGACATCTACAAAAATGAGTACACCTGAATACACTCTTTTAGAAATAAGGACTGCATGGATGTATATATCTAATGTGAGATGTACAGACCAGATGTCTAACAACTTACTGTATGATTACAATGTTGATTTAGTAAAAGCAAAAAAAAGAATGTCAGAGTGAGTGAGATTTTACATAATGAGGTCTAAAGATGCCATGTCCTTGAAACATTCTTTGCTTCTAGTCCTCTCCAAGAAATGCAAATGAACTCATATGCTTTATCAGCCCCTTCTGCGGCAATCAAGCTCCCTTATTTCCAGTTAGGAAAATGTACTTTGTATTTCTCTCTGTCTTTGTTAATTATCACATACCTCACAATGAGCTGTGCTACTTAATTGTTCTATAAGTAATAAAGTGAAAAACATTGAACAACACATATAATTTATTCTATACTTCAGGATGGCCTCTCAATGACCTCTCAAGTCCCCAAGCTCCTGCAGACAAGGTTCAAAATAGACCACTGCTTTCCGAGAGCATCTTTTCCCTGTGGCTCCATAATGGCTAAACCAGACATATGTCTTTTGCCTGACGATGTTTCCTGACCTCTAACTGACATTACTACAAAATAATTCTTATCTTTTTTTTCTCTCTGTAGCCGCAAAAGCAAAACTATGCAATCAAGCAAATCTAGCAGTCCTCTGCCGTGTCATTTTTAGCTCGGCTCAGCACTTGCTGTGAAAAAATTGAAAATGGGTGTGAGGACACTCTAAAATCTGAAGATAATATGGGACACAGATTAGAAGAGGACAGACACAGGTATTTCAATTTATGACATTTGGCAGATGCACTTCCACCTCCAAAATTACTTACATTTAACAGACAGGGAAACGCTTTCCCTCATTCAGGTTTAGTGTTAGTCTGGTTCTGAGGTTTTATAGTCTTTACCTTTGGCCTTGACCTTGCCATAATATGCAGGCAAGTGTGAAGTGTGAAGTTATTGATGTACTGTGTTACTGTCAGTAATACACCATAGCAATGGTCTAAACAGGTTCAGGATAGACTAAATCCACCATTTCACAGTACATATTGATAAAATCAGAAAACTGGCAATGGTCAAAGCCAGAAAAACAATAGAAGAACAAGAGAGTTAAAAATCTAGGCAAAACCAAAAGGAGAACAAGGGTTAGAATTAAAGCCACAAGAATTAAAATCAACTCTATTAAAATAGTTTGAAAAAGAATAGTAAGCTATGATGACTGAAGCTGGAAAACACTGAACCGTGCAACTGATTAACGGAATTACTGAAAACAGGAAGCTGTGACTTTATATAGACAAAAGTGTAAACGTGGTCACTAGGGTTACTCAAAAGCAACATAATCAGTCTGAATGTGACATTATCTTCCATTATTAGTGAAGATAAACATGCACATGAAGGGGATTTGTGGCCTCTATAAACACTTATTATAAAACTAAAATGAACAGCAAGCAGTACGGTTTCTCTTTATACAAGTTATAAAGAGGCTGTTGCGTTATCTTATCAATCTGATCAAAATTGTGTTTCTAGACAGCCCATTTGTGATTTGCTAAGAAATATTCAGACTAGAAACAGAAAGGTCCATTTGTGTTAAGTGTTTAGCCTCAATGAAAAACATCAAGAAAACATTCAATAGTTGGGGAAAAAAAGAACTGCACAGGTGTTCAAATAAAAATTTGGTTCAGATGTGTTATGACTGAATACAGCTAATACTGTAGGTCCATGCCAGCTTGTTATGGTGGCTTGGCCTGCTGACCTTTATGAACAGCCTGCTGATGGGAATATGAGTCTGATTTATGTTCTTGCCAGGAGTAAGAATAAGGGTTAAGACACCAGCACCCCTTTGAAGACTCATATTCCAAAAAATCCAAGAATCCGAGGAATCCTTCACATCCCTCTGTTAAAGATCCCCAGAGGATTGTAACTGTGATTAGAGCTGTCGTTTACTTTTCTATCCAAATACAAGGTTAGAAAAATTTAGTTCAAAGGTATTCAATAGTGCTATATGTTTGTATAGAAGAGATGAACAGTTTTTAAATGATATGAGTATGAATGAGTGACATTATTCTTAAGCAGAAGCTCAAGCTGGGAAAAACTGAAACCTATTGTCAGATGTCAGCTTTCATTTCTTTTAAAATCTGTTGTAGTACATAAAGTAAAGTGTGAATGAAGTGTGTGCCTGTCTAGGATCACAAAAATACATATTAATCAGTTTCCACAGAAGGTATTGTAGTGCCGCACAAACCTACACTCACACACACAAAAAGCCAACCTGACTTAAATGCCCTGGCACGTTCACGCATTATTTCAGGATATTACCAGCTGACCAATGTTCCCTAGACCTTCGATATAAAGCTGACAAAATAAGGCACAGAAGCCACAATCACAGTCACTGCAACTCATCCACAACTCATATCCGCTTATTATAAATATGCATCCAATTTAACATGTGCAGTTAATTACACAAATGTCTGTATTTTACTATAAAAGGAAATGAACGAAAATCTTAGGCATGGTCAGTTTATAGAGCTATACCTGAAACACACACACACACACATTTTACTCAGCAGGGGCAAAATATTATAAAGCTTTGGAAGAATTAAAGATGATTTATTAAATCTTTTTTTTTCAACACACTCCCATTCCACAAAGAAAAGTTAATAACATTTCCAGAATGTATTCATTAAGAATATGTACCATGCAAAGAAAATATCTGAATATCTGAGTTTTATGCAAACTGTCTCTTTCTTACAGACTGTTTCTGTATTCAACCTTTGCTTTTGCACAGCTTTAACCAAGCTGGTCTCAGACCTCAGCTTATCGCAGACGCCGTCAGAGAGTTAGCATTAACAGTTATTCATCATTCTCCAAGAGTACAATAAACAAAGCTGAGCTCCAAGTATCGCATGACCACAATGGAATCCGTACTACTAACGTTCTTCCTCTTGATTGTATTTTAGCACATGCATGTCAGCACTCCAGTTCTTCAGGACAATGCAATCTTCATGTGGATGCTGGATAATTTTCATGTTTCCAGTGGGCAACAACTACTTTCTGGACGAGCCATAGGACATGCTTAGTTTAGAAGAATAGAAACGTTGATAAGTAGAGCCATTCTAGGATCTGTTGTGTGTAGATATTGTTATTTTTACTCTCAGTCTCAACACTGCACTTTGCTCTCATGTATTACAGCAGGGATTTTAGAAGGAAATGTTAGGAGTTTAAGAAGAATGCAGTGATTTTATACAACAAGACACTTTTAACTTTTTACTATAGCTGTCTACATGTTTATGCTTTCCAACAGCTATCCCTAAAGTATCTCTCTCCTCCCCTGCTAACTGCACTTCAGTCAAAAAAATAAAGTACATCCTCTTTGAATTCTATGGTTTAACATATCACAACATAATAAAAACCATCTGGTCCTTATCAGGTTTACAAATTAAGTAAAAGTTCAGATGAACAACACATGACATATTACACCATGTTATTATTTATTTTTACAATAATGCCAAAAAAATTAAGAAACTATTTGTGAAAAATTAAGTACACCCTTACAGTTTCCATAGGATTCAAGAGGCCAAGAGGCAGCCAGGTGCTGTTAATTAAAAAGACTTGATTAACTGTTCATCAGCCAGTTTTAGCAGTTAGCTGGTCTTAAGCATTCAGGTGTATGTCAAAATATTGAAGCCATTTGTGCTGCTTATTGATCTAGGAAAGGGTTATAACAATCCCATTTACAAACCAATTAAAATCATTCTACATTGAGGAAGACTTTTCACAAGTGGAAAACATTCAAGACCATTACAATTCTTTCCAGGGCGTCCTAGGAAATTCACCCGAACTTCAGACGAACCAATGCTCAGAGCAACTGCACAAATACAATCTCAGACACTATAGGCCACATGTTAAATATTAAAATTCATGACAGACTTCTGGAACAATGTCTTTTAGAAAAAGTTTAGATGTTTGGTCATAATGCACAGTGCCATGTCTGGCAAAAAAAAAACAAAAAAAAAAAAAACATAACATATCAGCACAAACACATCATACCAACTCTCAAGCAAAATTTTAAGTGTTGGAGGGTGATGATTTGGGCTTGTTTGCAGCTACAGGACCTGGACACTTTGCAGTCATTAAGTCCACCATGAACTAATTGATATTCGGAGGTATTCTAAGGTATTTAAATCTTTTCAACAGCTAATGTTTTAAGCCAAAATTGGTTAATGCAAAATCAAGGTGTTGCAAGTGGCCCCATCAAAGTCCAGACCTCAACCTGACAGAAATTGTTTGGCAGGACCATAAGAAAGCTGTGCATCAACAAATGCCCACAAATCTCAATTCACTGAAGCAACCATGTAAAGAAGAGTAAACCAAGATTCCTCCACAATGAAAGACTGATAAATTCATGCAGAACAGAAGTTGTTGCTGCTAAAGGTAGTACAATCTATAATGTGTAAGCAAAGTGTGCATACGGTGTTTCTCCACTTTGCCTTTATTTTTGTAAACGTAAAAAAGGACCCAGTGTAATACGTCATATTGTTCATCTGAGGTGGGATTTACCTAATTGTAAGACCTGATAAGGACCAGATGATTTTTATTATGTCCTGATATGTAAGATCATAGAATTCCAAGAGGGTAGCAAACCTAGTTGGCTAAAAAAAACAACTTTTACACATTTTGTGGATATGCATGGAGCTTGTTTAAGACATAACTATGGCTTTTGAGCTATGTATAAATGACAGAATTTAAAATTAATGGGCAAATGGCATGGTGTCTGTCACACACATTAAAAAAAATAAAAGATACCACATAAACTTGTCTGTCAGATGAATTAAGAATTTCTAGCATGTCAGGAGATGTAATTACACAATGCATAGTGTGAGCTTCACGATTTAGCCTTGTATAAGCCTATTGTTCACTTAGCATGAAAAACTATCTTTAATAGCATCATCAGCTGTCAATGAGGCATGTCTGAACCATTGCTGTCATCAGTGTGCGCTGAATGATTGAGTATATTGTTTTACAATAGTTTGAATCTAATGGTAAACTAAGCTGTCAGTGTGAAAATGTCAACAAAAAATATTACTAAAAATTCATTCACTTACATACCTATCCAGGATAGATTCCTTTAATTAACAAACACATAACTCAGAGTTTATACTGTTTCATTTGCAAAATTGCACTGTTCATCAGCTTATTAACTTGTAACTGCCTACTTTATACGTAACTAACAATAGATGAGACAGTGTACCAATCCCTTTTACAGGAAGTCCTGCGATAAAGCAGGAAGCCATGTCTATTGTCAGAGCCAGGAGAAAGGAAGTTCGGCTCAAGCTGATAGAGCCTGTGTCTGGATCCAAGGTTAAGAAATCTTTTCCTTTAAGGCTGTTTGAAAGATCCAAAGAAGGCAATCTAGAGCACTTATTTTCCAGCTTTTATTTTGAATAAAATGGTTCATTCCATGTCATAATGCAATATGTTTCCTATTTAAATAGAAGAGTGGAGCAGCTGGCACATTGCTCAGAAGATTGTAGATTTCATGATGAAAGTGATGCTACAGCGATGTTGTAAATTTTGTCGTTTCTTTTGGCTTAGCATGATAATCGATTTAACAATGTGGAAACCCTGAGTGCGTGCATTAACAAGACAATAAACAGCAGCAACAATGCACTGTTACTTGAGTGACCAACTGTTTGCCAACTAAAAACATTTGCAGTAAAACATAAAAAAAAGAACAGGCTTACGTAAGTAAGCTTCATAATTCCAAATTATGACTTCATGGTAAATATTACCATTATTTTACAAAAAGATATCAGCTGAAGAAATGGAAAAGTGGTTCAATGTGTGTAAAATAAGTGTAACTAAATACTGTAGTGTTTCTTTTCTTAGAAGTTTTACCAAAAACTGAGATATTCTGAGGTCATGATGTCTCTTAGGATTGGTCAATAATGGACTTTCCCAATACAACCTCAGGCATAAATGTTTGGCAGTCTGGGGAAACTTTTCACATAGTCAAATTTTAACATTTTGAAATTCTAAAAACTGCAGGCATGAACTACGTTTATTTTTTGCATGTATCCCATCCCAAAGTCAATCAGAGCATTTAAAAGCTGCTTACGAAAAAGCGGACATGCATTTCAAGATTTTATTATAAATCCAGAGAAAGACGTCTACATTTATAATCTAATCAAGTTAGGGAAAAACTAAATTACTGCCAAATTTCAAATAACATTAACAGTCGAAAAAGAGTTATTTTTTTGACTATAAGTATTAAACACATCAGTTTCTGTCTCATCATCTGAGATCAATGCATCATTTAGATGCCTTATAATTTTTTCACTCCCCTGAACTTTATTTACACAAATCTCTAAGACATCTTTAGGCAGACTGAATGTATGTACTTCTGCATTTATTCAAGTTGATCTTTGCAGGCACACAGTCAGGAGAAGCTTTAAAAAAATTGCCTAACCCATACACAACATTCTTTGTTGTGAAATATGTTAAAGTATACTTTGGCCAAAGTCAGATATTTTGTAGTTTTTGACAGTTTTCCAGAATTCAGCCATAGACACATCCAAAGTGTTTTTTCTTCTTATCACCAGACAAATGATAAACAAAATTTAACATGACTCTACACCATTTCCTAATCCTGGCCCTGGAGAACATGTACATTTTACCATCTGTGTTAGATAGCACATGTACAGATTTGCATATACCCACTGTGGTTGCATAGGTTTCCTTTGGGTTCTCTGTTTTTCTTTCCACTGCTTAAAAACACGAAGGCATACATGTCTATATGTGTCTATACTAATCTGCCCCTGTGTGTGAATGATTGTATGACATGGCGCACTGTGATGTACTGCAGTCCTGTCTGGGATAAATTCTCAAACATTGCACCCAGTATTACTAGGGTGATAAAGTGACTACTAAAGGTGAATGAATACTTGAATGAATGACAGAAACCCACATTTAATGCAAAGGAAATAGAACCCAGCCATTAGGGGGGCACAAGCCAGTGTACTCTTAGTGCCGGTCCCAAGCCCGGGTAAATGGGGAGGGTTGCGTTAGGAAGGGCATCCAGCGTAAAACATGTGCCAAATCAAATATGCGGATCACAAATGAGAATTTCATACCAGATCGGTCGAGGCCCGGGTTAACAACGACCGCCACAGGTATCGTTAGCCGACAGGGTACCGGTGGAAATTGGGCTACTGTTGGCCGAAGGAGGAGAAGGAGAGGAGGAAGGCGTCTACAGAGACGGCAGGAAAAGGAGCAGTGTAGGAGAGTAGAGGTTCGGGTTGGTACTTTAAATGTTGGTACTATGACGGGTAAAGGGAGAGAGATAGCTGATATGATGGAGAGGAGAAAGGTAGATGTGTTGTGTGTTCAGGAGACCAAGTGGAAAGGGAGTAAGGCCAGGAACATTGGAGGTGGGTTTAAACTGTTTTATCATGGTGTGGATGGGAAGAGAAATGACATACCGGACATACCAGATGACATACCGGTAGAAGCGTGGAGATGTTTAGGAGAGATGGCAGTGGAGTTTTTAACCAGATTGTTTAACAGGATTCTGGAAGGGGAGAGGATGCCTGAGGAATGGAGAAGGAGTGTGCTGGTACCGATCTTTAAGCATAAGGGAGATGTGCAGACCTGCAGTAACTACAGGGGAATTAAGTTGATCAGTCACACCATGAAGTAATGGGAAAGAGTAGTGGAAGCCAGGCTGAGAGAAGAGGTGACCATCTGTGAGCAACAGTATGGTTTCATGCCGAGGAAGAGCACCACAGATGCCTTATTTGCTTTGAGGATGTTGATGGAGAAGTATAGAGAAGGACAGAAGGAGCTGCATTGTGTATTTGTGGATTTAGAGAAAGCGTACGACAGGGTGCCGAGAGAGGAGTTGTGGTATTGTATGAGGAAGTCAGGTGTGTCAGAGAAGTATGTGAGGGTGGTGCAGGACATGTATGAGGACAGTGTGACGGCAGTAAAGTGTGCAGTAGGTACAACAGACTGGTTCAGGGTGAAGGTTGGACTGCATCAAGGATCGGCCCTGAGCCCTTTCCTGTTTGCAGTGGTGATGGACAGGTTGACGGACGAGGTCAGACAGGAGTCTCCCTGGACTATGATGTTTGCAGATGATATTGTGATTTGTGGTGAGAGTAGAGAGCAGGTTGAGAAGAGCCTGGAGAGGTGGAGATATGCGCTGGAGAGAAGGGGAATGAAAGTCAGTAGGAGTAAGACAGAGTACATGTGTGTGAATGAGAGGGAGGGCAGTGGAGTGATGCGGTTGCAGGGAGAAGAGGTGGAGAAGGTGGAGGAGTTCAGGTACCTAGGGTCAACAGTGCAAAGTAATGGAGAGTGTGTTAGGGAAGTAAAGAAAAGAGTGCAGGCAGGGTGGAGTGGGTGGAGAAGAGTGACAGGAGTGATTTGTGATAGAAGAGTATCTGCAAGAATGAAAGGGAAAGTTTATAGGCCTGTGGTGAGACCTGCGATGTTGTATGGATTAGAGACAGTGGCATTGAGTAAAAGACAGGAGGTGGAGCTGGAGGTAGCAGAGCTGAAGATGTTGAGGTTTTCGTTGGGAGTGACGAGGATGGACAAGATTAGAAATGAGTTTATTAGAGGGACAGCACATGTAGGATGTTTTGGTGACAAGGTGAGGGAGGCGAGATTGAGATGGTTTGGACATGTGCAGAGAAGGGACATGAATTATATTGGTAGAAAAATGCTGAAGATGGAGCCACCAGGTAGGAGGAAAAGAGGAAGGCCAAGGAGGAGGTTCATGGATGTGGTGAGGGAAGACATGCAGGTAGTTGGTGTAAAAGAGGCAGATATAGAGGACAGGGTGGTATGGAGACGGATGATCCGCTGTGGCGACCCCTAATGGGAGCAGCCGAAAGAAGAAGAAGAAGAATGCAAAGGAAATAGGGTTAGGGCTAGGGTTTGTTAACCAGGTAATGCTAATTAAAACCACCCAAAACAGGAGCATGACCAAACATGAGAAATACTTTTTCAGGTTTTCTATTTACCTATGTTTTAACTATTCTACCCTGCTCATTTAGCAAAAGATAGAAAGATGAATATTCACGCTGTATCTGTCTCCTCATCATTCTATGTGCATTTTATTCCCAAATGCTGATCCTATCTTCACACTCTTCTTACACATGAGATATGTGTCATATATCACTTTATCATACAAACAGGGTGACAAGTTGTAACCATAGAAACAAGAATACACTTTCTCACTACACCTTCCAAAAGCCAATTAAGCCTCTTTCCACCCACACTGATTTCCTTACACTTTGAATAACATGAAGGCAAGTTTTGAAGTTTTCAATGCAATGTGTAATACCACAAGCCTCTGTTGCCTTATCTGTTGGTCATGTTAAAATTTAAGTGTGACCTTCTTTATAGTTACTGTTATCAGTATAACAAGCACAATCATCTGTGTATTAATAAGCAGCAAAATGTATATTTAAATATAGGTCTAAGAAAGTGATTTTCTGATGTAGTACATTTCTGTTCATTTAGTGTCAGCAAACTACAATTTAGCTTTTTATATTTCCCCTTCATAATTATCTTAATTTTCAGGAATAAAGGAAAACTTTAATTGGTACTACAATTAGCATTGTCTTCACTACACAGTAAGCAGGAAGGCAGTAAGGCTCACCAATTTCATCGGGAGAACAAAGCCTTTGCATAAAAAATATTTTAATTTCAAGTAAGTTTTCATGTTTCTTTTTATAATAACTAACATTGCATTATTTAAGCAAAGTACCCCCACCACATCTCAGCTGGTATTTTGGCATCGGTGTCTAAAGCTTATAATCAGGTAATTTCAAATAATGGCTTCCAGAGCAAGGGTTTAAGGTCAGAAGAATGTGGTGCAGTAATCTTGAATTTTCAGAGAAGCTACCCAGTTAGCAGATTTATGACTTAAACTTTTTAACTTTAATCCAATGAGCTATAACACTTCTATAGGACGTATCTGCTTGAGCTTGCTAATGTGCATTGCATATTGAGTAAAAGTTGCTGAACATTGTATTTTTCTTCAGCTGAGAAGACAAAACAAAATTCTACATCTCAAGTGCCGTACAAGGATTGGATTTCACCAAAGGTTTGAGAAAAAAACCCAACGCAACTGTATTCCTGCAACTGAGCACTTTTCTAATTACGGCCCACTCAGCACAGTGCCGCCTGCCTGCCAGATCACTGTTACAAAAGAAGCTTGTTTTGCTCAGCATGCTGCACCTCAATCAATCACAATACTGGTTAGCTGCAAGTCAGCAGTATTGTATTGAACTACAATGAAGAATGAAAGCTACCGTTTCACTGTAGCCATATTGCCTGCATCATCCCTTTGACCCTTTGACATTCTCACCCTGACCCAAAACACATCATGAGCATGTGTATTTAGGAACAAAAAACATATCTTGTGGAAGAAGACAGATACGGACATCCATACTTAAATATCTGTCCTACCATTTACTGACCCATACTGAAAACATTTTTTCTGCATTTCCAGTTCAGGATCATGCGAGGACAGAAGGAGGTTTGCGTGTTCTGGCAGTGGATGCATGCATGCAAATAATGGACACTTATCAGAGGATTTACTACATCAAGTATGAAGTGGACACCAATGAAAACACATGACTGAAGTGAAAAATGGGACAGCAGATAGTGTTTGGATCAAAGAAGGAGGTAATTTTTCAGAGCAAGCAGGGAAATGCAAACATACACAGAAGGACTTAAAAGGTTAGACGCAGCAAGAATATCACAGAACCAACAATCTTATAAGAATTCAGACCAGCAAAGGAAAACTGGTTGGAGAGCGCTAATTATCATAAAATAAGTAACCTTCATAGCATTTTATTTAAATTACCACAACACTTATCACACATTTTACTTAAGTGTAGCATAAATTGACTAAAAAAAATTCTGCCATACAGTCATGCAAGGATTTTTACATGGCTGGGTGTGCTGTAATAAGAAAATAATCAATGAGGGGGCCCAAGTTATTGCTAACACAAACTGTATGACTTTCCTCCAACAGCAAGTACCGACGCATTTATTCTTTATTTATTGCAACAATTAGCCAACTCTTATCATTTGTTTTTGTAAACATTGCAGTTTTAACCATGTACAGATACATTTAATGCTGTGGAACTTCCATGAGACAAGCTAGTTACTGTTATTACAGTTATAAACAGTTTGTTTTCTAACCAGCTTCTTTTTTTTCCCTCTTTCTTGAAGACAAAAACAGCTTGTCATGTTTAAAAAAAAAACAACAGAAACACACACAGCCCTCTGTCCTGAATCTTTTCATATGGCAGAAAACTTACTGAATCAGGAGATTTCCTACTCAAATGTTAAATAAAAAAAATAAATATATTTTAAAAAAATATCTTTTTAAAAAATTATACAAAATAATTATAAATAGCAGGTTTTTCCTTTTTACTCTGTTTGTTACAATATTAAATTAGGTTACATGCCCATCGAAATTCATTTTAAATTGCAGTATTTTTAAATAGTATGCTGTTATTTAAAAAAAAAACAATTTTTGGTCAAGTGAGTTTCGAGGTATACTCACAGATTAAAGCACTGGACTGAAACAGTGGAAGCTGTAATAGCACGAGGGATGCAAGCAAGTGGCCTATCAGTAAGATAATGCAGGTTGACAGAACTGATATGGAGCAGATGCATGATAAACAGAAAGTCAGATTCTCGTCTTAAACTGCCTAAGCTCTTTTCAAAACAATTTACGCTATGAAGTATCCAAAGCCATGGTGCTGGTTTAATTTATACACAGCTGAATAGATTTTAATAACCTCCAGCATGTCTCGGCTGGACAAAACTCAAACACACCAGTTAATCTATGTTTGTAAACACACACACACACAAACACAAACCCACACATTAGTAAAACGGGTGTCCCTTCAAGAACAGGTCTAATACATTGTGATCACTATTTCACAGAAGCACTTTTTTGTTTAGCTTCCCCTGCTTCCACAGAGTCTGCAGAATTGAGTGTGTTTAAACAGCGTGGCTCTCGAGGCCAGACCCCCTTATCCATTGACCTGGCACTGAGCAATTTACCTTCACATGCCTAAAAAATCCAAGGCCATGTTCCTCAGGAGAATGAGTTAATGCACATTGCAGGGTCGTCAGATTTGTGCTGCTGCTACTGATGTTAAAGGCCAAAACTCCAGCATCTGGAGTACACAAACAGAGCTGTGGCACCAACAAGCAGAGAAAACAGCTAGTCATTGAATCTAAAAGTAATGGGCACCTTATTATATGGATGTCTCTTGGTAACCCGCCTACACGTGGCAGCATTCACACAGGAGGCTGGGGAGTGGGGGGATGAAGTAAGGCTCAACATATACCAAGAACACCAAATAAGAGCTATTTTTAAGCCATGTCACCTGAGATGTAATGTATTTCACATTCATGTAGTGACATGGTCTGTATGAGAAGGCAAAAAAGTCTTAAGGTGTCACTTCCAATTTTTGTGATCTGTTGCAGAACAAGGGTTTTTCTTACATAGCTTTTTTCATATGCATTATGGCTTATTGGCTTTTATAGATAGTGTACATACATACATACATACATACATACATACATTCATACATAGACCAAAAAAAAAAAAATAATAAAAAAAAACTTGCATTCCATTTTCATTTATCACTCCCCCTAAGCGTTCTGTGTTATTTTTTAACAGATTATTTTCCAGCAGATGAGTTGACATACATCGACAATAAGTTGACAATACATCAGTTATAACTACTATACACTGCATTTACATTACCTATAGAAATATGGAGGGTCAGTACTAGATGATTTTTCTTTAAACGTTTATAAAAAAAAAAATTTCATTGGTTGAAATAGATGCACATTTTATTGTTTTTAATCTTTCAAAACCCGAGCAGGTTGCAACGGTTTGCCCTCAATACTAAGTTGATTTGCATGTTCAAGGCCCTGGCTTTAAAATCGATGAAAACTAAATTTAAGTGCTAAATCAATTCTTCTACTGACAGCTACTCTTACTGCTAATGAGGTCTGACTCTGCTTAGGTGGCAGAAACAGAGAGTGCTGGTAAATATAAAGAGCACAGAAGCATTGCAAAGAGTACAAGCTGTCAGACTTTACAAAAACTGCATTTAACAAACTTTAATTTCCCTCCCAGATTTCAGGCAGTCTTACAACAAAAGGTTGAGCTGTCAGCAGCTAAAATCTCCCGCAGTGAGTGATACACTACCAACCCACTGGTGCACCAGGCGTATATCACGGTTCAGTCACCACCACTTGAAATAACATTCATCCACTGATGTTCTGATCTCCATTTATGGACATGCACATACTCATTAATTTGACCTTCAGTGTACCATGCAGAAGAAAAATTGATTTTCTCGTCCTCATTCGAAAAGTGTACATTCTAAACATGCATGAAATGTAAAACCACAATCGAATTCAAATTGTAAATATCGTAAATATACATTGGTAAAATGCAGGTAAAACAGAAATCTGGATATAGATTTAGATCCCTAATGAGCAAGCCAGAGACAAGTTTGACAGACAAAAGTTCCCTGTAACAACATGTAGGAGAAACTCTGCATTTAAATTTTATATTTTTAAATATATATATATATATATATATATATATATATATATATATATATATATATATATATATATATATATATGTAAAGTTTATACATTGCGGTACTAGAAAAATTGCTTTGTTCAGCTAAATTATGTACTGTAAATTATTAACAAATTACCGTATATTACCCCATTCTGATCACCATTCTTTAAGACTACCTATTTTTAGTTTTAGTCAGGGACTACCTGTATTGTGAATATATTCACTGGGATGAGCATAGGACAGTCTTCTGATTACAGTGACAAGTTTATTCTTTCTGGGTAATATTAGCCACTGAAGAATGAGCCAGTACTGGGCTGTTTTAGGGACTTGCCTTGTGTTGAGTAGCTCTTTACAGCTTCAGGGGCTCTAACTAGAATAAGAAGCCCTAGTTGAATTAGTACAATTCTCAAAATAGCATTGTAGAGCCATTATCACAAATGTATTTTAATAGTTGTGTCCAAGTTCTACTAATGTTTATACTAATACTACCTTTGCTTAATCACATGTGCAACTTTTAAAACTTATTTGATGACAAGTTTTCCCTTTTGCAAATAAAGTTCTGTTAAATATAATGTGATGTATCAATGGATTTGGG
This sequence comes from Silurus aristotelis, assembly GCF_946808225.1. Taxonomy (NCBI): domain Eukaryota; kingdom Metazoa; phylum Chordata; class Actinopteri; order Siluriformes; family Siluridae; genus Silurus; species Silurus aristotelis. The sequence continues at coordinate 9,393,866 of NC_139591.1, forward strand.
GGAAAAATTTATTTTTCCTGTATTGAGCATTCTATATGAGCCCATGTGCTTGGAGGCTGCAGCTGATTGGCTCATAAATTGTGTATTTTTTGCTGTACCATGTTTATAAGGAAGACTTTTGTCTGGGAAAAAGCTTCATTATTTCTTTTGTTCGTTTTCATTTACTTTTGTTTTTTACTCATGTTGTAGTTTCACTTGAAGGTTAATGTTTTTAATCATCCATCTCAACATAGCTTTGCTGGCAGTGTTTCAACTTCTGTTCAGGCAAACTGTTTGAGACGTTTCTAGCAACTGTACTAAAGCTAGTCCTGATACATTGTTACGTTCTTTTTTCCCAAGTTAGAGGTTTTAAATATTGAACAGTGTGGATGCTGTCTAGTTGTAGAAGTAAATTCATCTCATAATTTAAATTCATCTGATTAATTGTTGCTAAATTTCCATGTAACAGTGCATGCATGAAAAGGATTTAGCATCAGAAGTATAATATGTAAGAAATTCATTCAAAACCATTTAACTCAACTTTGGTGTCATCAGTCACACTCACACTTTTTTTTCTATTTGTGCTTTTTGGACTTTAACTTAATCCCTGAATTTCAGTTTACACTGGTCAGAGGGTTTGTTTGGCTACAAAGCAAAACAAGATCTGCCTACCACATATCCAGAATCCAGATATCTTTGCCACTACTGCCAAGTGACTGCACTAAACTTCAGCAAGGTGACAGTAACAACACTCATCAGAGAGAAGCTGTAAGTCTGAGATGAGCCATGTACATAAGCCAAATGCTTTAGCCATGATGTAAGTAAGCTATGCCATCATTTTGAATTTGCTGCCAGTTTCCAGTGAATCTAAAATTGCCAACATTTTGAATGAAAACAGAACATGAACAAAATGCAGATGACGTTGGACATCAAAACCTACAAAATGAGTCTGAATACAGACTGTAGTTTAATCTGCTTCCACAAGCACTATCCTTAGTAGTATAAAATGAATCAGGGGAAAAAGTGTAAAGCAACAGTCAAAACTTCAAACCAATTGTTTCCAGACGTTCACGTGCAGCTGCACAGAGCTAACACTAACACGGTCATTATGTTGCCAGCTATAAATCTGCTGCTCAGTCAGTGAAATATAGAGTTATGTGAGAATAACTCTAGCACAGTAAGAGGTTTTTGGCTTTCTCACCTCTGCCAAGATGGAGTGTCTCAAACTAATTGTAGGGCAGAATACTGACAAAGAGGTACGTGTGAGGAACAGTCAGGGTAAAGACAATAGATGGACAATTAGCCTATCCTTAAAGAAGCCTATCCTTAGAAATGGAAATATTCAACCTAAAAGCATTATGTAATCACTCCCACTAAGCTCTCATTGAAGAAAGAAGGCCTTTTATCTTATTTATATCAAGTCTTTCTACTTTTCTTTAATAATCCAGGTTAGGGCAGTCATGTGCATTTTAGTGTGTCTGTCAAGAGTCAACTAACTAATGTCTAACCTCTGACTCTAAGCTGCTAATGTAATGTGATCACATCATAGACAACCTGGGTCTTGTGCTGTCTATCCCCACTTTCCTAACCTCCTGAAAGGTCAGACACATAATCTCTAGACCCCTCCATGTCCCTCATTTACATTCAGTAACCAATTTACACCAGCCAGAGCCATGGTGGTTCTAAAGCCTATCCTTAGTACACTCAGTGTGAGGCAGGAATACACCCTGCATTGAACACCAGTCTCTTGCACAGCACAAGTCTCACACACATTGACACCTAGGGCCAATTTTTTTAACATTGTTAATCAGTCAATTCTGAATTAAAATTCTATCAAACAAAAGAAACTCTAGTGGTCTGTATTTCTATTGTTTGCAGTGTCATATTTCTGCAAATTACTTTCTGAGTTTTGCCTGAATGCACTGTATATTAATTGGTTAGGTCTCTGATATCTGCTTAGCGTTTTACAATATCTTACAATAAACTGTGATACAAATGTGGACAGCCAAGTGTGTGTAATGAAGAAGTTAATAAAGCAATTAACCTTACAGCTGGCTTTTGTTTCCAATCAGCACCTTACATGAGTAGCTAATCATCGACTCTGGCAGACTGATAAAACAGACAAGGAAAGATATTTACACAAAAGACAGTCGCTCTGGAGGCACAAGAGCTCCTGCTCCTGAATCCCTGTAACACCATGGTCTCCTGGTCCATGGGCCTTTCTCAAGCCCTTGCACTTCTTTACTCTCTAGTGGATGGGGTTGCAATTAAATCAATTTCAGAAAATAAGCCCAAAGGGAAAGAATTAAACAACTCACCAGATGAATACAGGGCTCAGTGGAGTGAGATCATTGTTGTTAATAATTCACATGTTCCTATTAGAAACAAAAGATCGGCTTGGGAGTAAATGGAAAGCGTGACAAAATAAACAGCAGCAATATGCTGAATGTCAGGATTATAAATAAAGTATTTTTGTAAACTCTAAATATTGCTTGATTTTAATTGACCCCCAGCTAACACTTAACTAACACATAATATCAAGTTATAAATGTGTGTTTATAAGTATTAATTATACTTCAATAATTTGACTTAAAATGTAAATTAATGGGTGACTTTTTTGTGCTTTCATGTGAAACCATTTACAAAATGTGTACTTGTATATAAAAATATTCTTGAGGATGTTAGAGGCATCATCAGATGTTTTAAATCTTTGGGTGTTTACAAAATTCCTCGTGGTAAAATCAATTTAGCTTCAAAAACTAGCATTTTCCAGGGATGTTGACATAAAGACAAACGGCCTTGCAGCTAAATACATAGTGCAGTAACCACAGCAAGCAGCTTTGTAGCTTTCACATTGCACTATGGGAACAAAAAAACAAAAAAAAAAAAACAGAGCCTGTGTTTATTATGGTTTACTCCACCCGCAGTGCTGAGAGTGTCTTCGAACAAGTGGCCAAAAACAGATCTTATTCTTCACTTCCTACTGTCATATGGCCCAGTGCAACTGGGGATAAAAGTAGCTCAATAACTGCTCAATAGGTTGAGAGGTTAGAAGGTGTAATATAATTTTATTTTATATATACAATAATAATAATAATAATAATAATAATAATTTAAATAATTAAATAATAATAATAATGATGTAAAATAAGGTAACCAGATAACCAGGTATCCTCAACCATTATTCTGAACAATGGCATCCCACAGCGCTGTGTTCTGAGCCCACTACTCTACTCCCTGTTTACCCACGACTGTGCTCCTCTGCATAACTCCAACATCTTCATCAAGTATGCAGATGTCACCACCATGTGCCACCTGACCCTCAACGCCTCGAAGACAAAAGAGCTCATCGTGGACTTTCAGAAATCCAACAGCAGGAGACATTTTCCAGTCAACATCAATGGAACTGAGGTAGAGCGAGTCTCCAGCTTTAAGTTCCTGTGAGTTAAAATCTTTGAGGATCTGTCCTGGCAGCAGAACACTTCAGCTCTGGTTAAGAAAGCACAACAACGCCTGTACTTATTGAGATGTCTCAAGAAAGCTAATCTGGCCTCAGGGATTTTAACGAGTTTCTGCCACTGCATCATCGAGAGCATCCTGACCAACTCCATCACTGTATGGTACGAAAGCGCCACTGTGTGTGAACACAAAGCCCTGCAAATTGAGGTCAAAGCCGCCCAACGCATCACTGGCACCTACTACCTGCCAATGAACACCTTCACCACAGCAGATGTCTGTGCAGAGCTCACAACATTATCAAGGACTCTTCACATCACAGTCACAAACTGTTTAACCTCCTTGCATTAAGAAGGAGATACAGGAACATACGCACCAGAACCATATGTACAGTGTCCCTGTACAAATCCCTCCTGCAGTGTGTGCAAACCTGGTGAAAAACTACAGGAAACGTTTGACCCCTGTAATTGCAAACAAAGGCTACTGTACCAAATATTAACATTGACTTTCTCAGGTGTTCAAATACTTATTTGCAGCTGTATCATACAAATAAATAGTTTAAAAATCATACATTGTGATTTCTGGATTTTTTTTTTTAAATTATGTCTCTCACAGTGGACATGAACCTACGATGACAATTTCAGACCCCTCCATGATTTCTAAGTGGGAGAACTTGCAAAATAGCAGAGTGTTCAAATACTTATTTTCCTCACTGTATATGTGTATATACATATGTGTGTGTGTGTGTGTGTGTATGTATATATATATATATATATATATATATATATATATATATATATATATATATATATATATATATATATATATATATATACATACACACACAAAAAAAGAGCACCTATTTCCTATTGTTCAAATGGGTTAAATGAGCTTAACAACAAATAATTTTTCAGGAAAGTATTGCAAACCTTGTGAAACCTTTACAGAGTGAATGTTGTTCCATTCACTGTTGACGATGAGTGGCAAAAATTCTGTGAACTCGGGAATGTGTAAGTGTACATCACACATTTTAGTCAGGATTTTACTTTTCAAACAAAATATAAGTGAATTTAATTGTTTCTAGCTTTTCCCCAAACAAAGGGGGAAAGATAAACAAAAAAAACAAAAAAAAAAATGGAATTCCTGTACATTTTCACATTTTACATTTGTTGTTCACATTTAAGGATGAATTGGTGTGTGTGTGTGTTTGTGTTTGTGTGTGTGTGTGTGTGTGTGTGTGTGTGTGTGTGTGTGTGTGTGTGTGTGTGTGTGTGTCTGTGTGTGTCTGTGTGTGTGTGTGTGTGTGTGTGTGTGTGTGTCTTTTTTTTTTTCGATTTCATTACGTTCTACTTTCTTTTTTAGCTTATTTTTTTAGACCCAGAAAAATGTAGGAAAAACCTACATAAAGTTTCTACAGGGCAAACTGGAGTAGTTAGATACATGTTTATATGGTCCTTAGAACAACTAAAGAAGCCACAAAATACTGTATGTATTAATATGAAAACTAGTTGTTTTATTTACACTTTACATGCTAGGTAATTGAGCTAATTATACACACACTCGCGCGCACACTCATACAAGCCACCAATGACTTCTGATACTTACTTCTTACTTTATTATTTTTCTGTACAAATTTTAAAGGTTGTCCTATATAACAACATAAAACAATGGTTTAAAATGTTTGTGCATGTTTGTAAATGACCACCTGTCAGTTCGTTTCTTGCTTGTATTAACTAAGGTGGGTAAACCTTATTACATAAGGCAGATATTTTTACACTGGATGCCCTTCAAAAACTTTATTACCTGTTATATATCCAGAGTACTGACTGTAATATATGAGTCATTTTAACTTGCTAACTCATACTGTGTTAATTGTAATGTACTGCCAATTAAAGCATTTTGTTCAGGCAATTTAGTTCTGCATATAAATCTTTCTTCCAATATCCTAAAAATGTATTATATTAGTACCTTTAGCTTATTAAGAAATCATTAGTCAACTCAGAGCAATCCAATTCTGTGATTTTACAAACTTGTCAATTCCACTCAAATAAACCATATTTATATTAGACAGGTGACAAATTTAGAGGGAAAATGCTGAGGAGGACATTTTGCTGGATTTTCCCCTTGTTCCCCTACAGGGTAAAAGGTCAATGGAAATCAATAAAAAGTTGTTCTAACTGATCACCATGATTTTATGATCAAACATTTATATCCTGATTGTCTGCTCCCATACAGGAAAATAAGATAATCCCCAACCATGGACCATGTGGATACTGAATGATCATGTTATAATTCCAAAATTAATGTAAGCAGTCACTTACTTAAGTACTTCTGTTCGAAAGCCTTTTAAAGCTGTTCTGGTGGCTTGTTGCGGCGCAACAGCTTACTAAAACTCTTACTTTTTTGTTGTTTTATTACTTTATTGCCTATCTTTATGAAATGCCCCAAACCTTCTTCTAATGGACAAACTGTGGCATTTTAAGTGAAAAGGATCTCTAATTATATTTTTGCAATGAGGCTGAGGCACTAGTTAGCATGTTGTTTGCATGCTATAAATTAGGTAACATTAAATCAAGCTGAAATTAATTACAAAATATACGAACTACAGGCAACTGAGAAAGAAGTACAGGGTGTGCTAACTTCTCCATAAAAGGTACTCCTCCAAACCTTCTGGGCTATTAGTGTGTTTGTTTGTTTGTTTGAATTATCCAGGATTATGCTTGTATAGCAAGATGACTTGAGCAGGTAGTCTGTAACTGAACAACATCAGAGTAAATATATTAGATGAATAACCTAATAAACTGAAAAAGACATCAGACAGGACATGAATGAGAGCAGCAAAAACAAGAGGCTCGTTTTAAAATGTTACAGCCCAATGCTCTTGCTCAAAAATATGCCTCAAGTAGAGATACCAGAAAAAAGCAGTTTTCAGTTATCACCTTTGTTAAACGCTCCCAGTTCTCCAATACCCATCCATTCCAAAAAGAGGTTTAGGAGTGGAGGAGACAGGAGGATGGGAAGAGGGAGGGGAAAAGAAAGATGGCAGAGCCAGGAGCAAATTCATTCCGTGGAAATCCTCAGCCAGATGGAGAGTGGGTGTGAGGAGAGAAAGTGAGTGTGACAGAAAATGAAGGACAGAAAGAAGAGGGCACGAAGCCCAGAGGATAAGGCTGTCAGGTAGAGTTATATAGCAGGTGTGCCTGTTAAATGTTCCTTTGTTCAGACCGGGTTTCCTGCAGTGTGGAAAACACCGCCCAGAGCATAGGCACCTGGCAGCAGCCCAGTCTAACAATTGCTAGTCACATGATTATAAATTGAAATGACAAAATGGTTGACTGATTTCAACAACCCCACCCACCCACCCAGTGCAAAATGACTATATTTATTTCATACTTTTATGCATAAAGCAACAGTACTAGAGAACAAATTTCAATTATTTAAAATAACTATGAGAGCCTGATTTTAAAGACACAATGTCTATTAGAAAACAGAGAGTAAGGAATATATTGAGTATAAGCTCTTACCTAGATCTCGCTATCTCTCTTTTACAACATGAGTATCAGACTAATCACAGCCTCAAAAATCTTTGCCCAAAGATATCTGTGCTTGAAAAGCAATATAAACTGAAATACAAAAACAGTTTTGCCTAAAGACACAAACTCTATACTACATTAGATATTAAAAATGGAATATGCAAATTATTAAATTCCTTGGACACCAAGCACCAGGGAGACCCCATTAATCCTTACATGCCTTTCATATTGTAAATCACTTGTTATATTTCAGTGTCAACATTCTTCTTTTTCTCATAATATTTTAACCTAAATTTTCATCTTACATCTCATAGCAAATGACACAAACCGGAACTCTGACTTTACTGCTTGCATTTGAAATAGTATTCTCCCCACTGGTTTTATTACATGTTAAAAACAATACAGGAACATACATTATCTGGGTAAAATATTATGAAGATTTAGCAGGCCCTATTCAAATGAATGTTATAGTACTCTACTGAATTACCCCATGTTCTAAAAATACCTCTCAGAAATGCACTTTGAGACAAAAGTGTGGTGTCTGTTCCAAAAGAATGCATAATGGCCTAGGTGCTGGTGTGACTCATTAACTAAACATCTGCTAAATCTGTACACCCAGCATCATTCTCCTAAATCAGCATAACAACTTATTATTGCAGGACACTGCCAAATTAACCACTTATTGATCCAAGTTCCAATTCTTTAAGTCCCAGGCCACCATTTTGCATGACTGTGTTGTAAACCAGCAACATGGCAAGATTGTAAAACAGTCAAATGTTTCAAAACCATATTCCAACACAATCAAATCATTCCCAACTTCACAAAGAATAAAACCAAATTGCATCACCAGACATTGTTTGTAAGATAGCTGTCACCTTTTTTTTCACAAATTGGTTTTGCTGGATAGAAGCCGAAACAAGTGCCTTATGTTTCAAGTACAATATAAGGCATCCGTCCATCTCTGTGCTGTTAATCATGCTTGGAAGCCTGATGCTTTCTTTGTGAAAATAATTCAAAATGGCTCTATTTAAACTATTCACATTTCCTCAATTCCTCATTCCAATTCCTCATTCCTCTTTGGCATGCTGGTGAGTGCTTAGCTGTAGCTCACTTGGCTATTTGCAGTGGGCAGATGTGGGACTGGTAATGCCATACCAAGTTTGTAGGAATTTGAGATGAGTATCGCTGAAGATTTGTACATGTGACTACATATGCAGCAAGCTCTCTGTCTGATTTGATTCCATAGCTTGTTTACACTTTCAGTGCCACTATATTAGACAAAAGAACACAGCATCCCTAAGCCGAGACACAGTAAAATAAATGGTCTTGTGCTGTTTTAGTTTTGCATGCCTGCTCTAGTAGAATTTAACTGAATACTGGCTAAGCTGAAATGCAGAGTGTAAACCAATCATACTGTTTTTTTGTACAAAATCTTAAAATATCATAAACTGATATGAGCTGTAGAATTTAATTTGTATGGACATATGGACATAACATAGTAAACACTTAAACCACCTACCAGAAGCTCTGTGTAACATGCAGGAAACTCCCACCATCACCACCATCATCACCACCATTTATACATTACCATCATTCATACCATTAATGAGGTAAATGTGGCCAAGTTCTCTTTTCACCACCGGATATTTCTTTTTACATTTGCACATGAAACTAATTTTGGCTCCAGTCAAAAGGCATTTTCACTGCCAAAGCAGGTCTAAGGACTAGAAGAATAGAAATAGCTGCTTGATCTAATGTGTTGAAGTCCCTGTCCGGCCATCGATCTGCTTGTCTGGCAAAATAAAATGTAATTAAAGATTAATTACCCTGGCAAAAAGGTATTATGGCATGTTTCCACTTTAGAGCCATGTCCTCCCCTTCCAATCAAGGCAACTTTCTTTCCTGTATATTTTGAAGGATATGGCTTTTTTCAGAAGATACCATATAATGGAAGTCTATCAACTCTAAGTGAGAAGGTCAGCAAGAGAACAGGTTCTGCATGTTTTATATATATATATATATATATATATATATATATATATATATATATATATATATATATATATATATATATATAAATATATATATATATATATATATATATATATATATATATATATATATATATATATATATATATATATATATATATATATATATGCAAAAATCTCCAAGACAAGCAAGACAAGGAGAACTGTCTGGGTTCAGGAGACCTTCATAAAATAGTGGACAAGATGTGATAAGAAATGTGTGTGCAACTGAGGAGGTTTTAATGTGTGTGGTGTGTGTGTGGTATGTGCCCAGATGTAATACACATTTGTTCCTTTTGCCAGTCCACATAAGGACTAGTTAGACTATGCTGTGAAAGGAACAAATAAAAATGAGACGGGTGTAAAGACAAGGCCGTCTAGCAGCTGGAGATGGTTTGCTGGAGCATGCCTTTACAAATGGATCAGCTGAGCCTTTTGTGTAATGTGCAGGAAAAAAGTTTGTGTGTTTGTGAAGGCAATAGATGACTTTTCTTGAGAAAAGCCTATTACTGGTTTTAATGAAACATATTTTGGCATATAGAAAGCATGGAACAAATAATACAGTTAACAGTGTATTCTCCATAAAATAAGTGAAAAATTTATGAATGTAAAGTCACTCAGTAAAGAAATTAGGACAAATGTCTTCTGCACTGCTTAGTTAAATAATCAAAGTCAAATAAACAATTAAATAGAAAGTATATACAAATATTGTGGAATTAAAGGTGTTGATATATAAACACTACAGCTTGAGGTTAGTGTCACAGGCAGTGTGAGACTATGATACCCAGTATCCAGTATAGTCCATATCATCACTTCCTGCACATGTTCACAAGCAACTGAACGATATATATACAGTGAGGTGTGATTAAGCACAATGTATGAATCAAGTTTTTATTGCACTTCTTGTCTAGGGGGTGTTGTGAGTAGCATCGTTATCATATTTATAATTTAAAGCCATGTTTATGTATATCCCATTCTTGTTTGGTCCATGTTTCTTACACTGATTTAGACATGTTCTTGCGTATTTTATCTTTAAGAAGATATTCTACACTAGCAGCCAAACAAACAATTTCACACAAAATAATTGGACATTTATGGTATGCAGTATGGACTCAGGAAATGACCACATAACTAAACAGTCATTCGAACATTTTGCCTTCAATAAACCATGCAAAATACAAAATAATTATAATGAGCAAAAGGTTGTTTAATTTTATATGAAAGAAGTCATGAGAAAAGGTAAAAAATTTTATGATCTCTATATGAGTAATGCAAATGACATCATGCAATCTAATGACAGGCATAATAAATGTAAAGTAGGAAGTAATGTTGTGTGTGTGTGAGAAAAGAAAGAAAGAAAGAAAGAAAGAAAGAAAGAAAGAAAGAAAGAAAGAAAGAAAGAAAGAAAGAAAGAAAGAAAGAAAGAAAGAAAGAAAGAAAGAAAGAAAAATATGTGCATTAACACTTTAATCATTGTTACTTCATGCAACCTTATTATGTTTATATTCTGGTAGTGAGCAAATCAGTGATTCACACATGCGATTTATTTAGAATGCTATAAGCAGCAACTAAACAGTATTTTTTTTTTTTATATTTGTATGATTGGAAGAAGGAACAATAAGCATAAAGAACTGTGACCAAATGACCAGATGGCACCAGGATGTAGGATGCAGTGACAGTGTGATGCTCTGGGTAAATGTGTGGACTTGACGCGTGGTACACATGCCTAGCTAAACACTGCTGGCCAAGCATAAACCAAGCACTCCCCTTCGAATCCTCTTTATGACAATGGTATTCGCTAATAGCACAGGATTAATTCAGCACTTCTCTTGTTGACAATGTGCCCTGAATGACCTTGTGGAGTTCATGCCTCAGAAGGCCAGTGCTGTTTTTGCAGCACAAGGGGGACCTACACAATATTAGGCAGGTGGTTTTAATGTTATGGCTGATCGGTGTATAATCACATCCAGACTTCTCCATCAGACAAGAATTAAAAAAATCAACTCTGATTCTAACATTTCAAGCAGTTATTAAAGCATTTCCCTTCCAACATACTCCAGATGCATTGAGTCCACTGTCTCCTTTTTCTGTCCTCTCCCAAGTTTTATAATTGCATTCATTGGTGGACGATATGTGTTCCTCATAGGAATTCTTTATTTTTGATTAAAGATATGAATCTCAGCCAAGCTGTACAGCTCACTCCGCCTTTATCTAATCAGTAAGAAGTTTTAGCTTCCTGCCCTGCGATCTCGGGAAGTTTCTTAATGGATGATGTAGTCTACCTACAGTACAAATCATGAACCCATAGGTCACCATGCGATTCTACAAGCAGTGGAGATAATAAGACTATAATCTGATATATGATCTATAATCAGTCCTAAAGGCCTGCTCTCGGCACTTTCAACACTCTCCAAAAAACAACACTAAACAGCTAATTTTCTCTGATGTGGTCCCCCCCACCACTGCCAGGTTACATATCTTATAGTGTATAGTGCAGTATATTAGTTCATAACTTTTTTTGAAAGGTAGATAAAGTATACCAATAAAGTATTAGATAATTAAAGGTGAAAGAATGGCCCTTTATTCCTGGGTGGCACAAGAGTAAAGCATACATCCCATAATCAAAAGATTGTAAGTTCAAATACAAGTGGCAAAGAAGTCTCTATCAAGCCCAATTATTCTAACCAATACTGGGTGCCTTTGAACTCGTGTACATATAGCATTTTCCTTCATGCATGTTAGACATAGATATATGTTTGGTTTTACAGTATGTGCCTCTAAAGAGGCAACCCCAGTTGATTAAAGAGGAGAGCTGGCTTGTGGATAAGGCATTCAAAAATATGATTTAAAGATTACAACTTTCCTTGGTAAAGTAATGAAAATATAACTCTACAAAATATTAGCATAATATTTAATGATCTAGCTATAACTGCCATAATAACCTTTACTTTACCTAATTTAGCAGACCTCTCTCTGTGACCTTTGAGTCTTTGCACCAGCATAGTTGTTTCATACATAATACAAATGATTGAGATTCCATTTGGGGCTCAATATATATACAGCAGGCAGATTAATTTACATGCAAAGTGGGTCACTTCAATGAAGGCTGGCAGAAAGCTTGATGCCTACGTGAAAGGAACACTAAGATGTGTCCTGGAAGAGTCTGGGAAGTATTTTGATGTGAAGGAAGAGAAGCAAGGGAGACAAACCTACAATTTATTTAACCTTAATTAGGACCTGTTTATCACACCAGCTATACGAATCCAGCTCAGTGCATATAGTGATGTGCAAAAAGAACCAAAGATATACAGTAGTAATGAGAAATAGTGTTGCCATAAAAGTAGTAGTGTTGAATGCCATAAAACTTAGCGCTTTATTCTGATTGATCAGAATGTGTTGATTAACTTTCAAGGACAATTCTGCTCTGGCAGTACTTCCCACTGCAATGTTTACTGCATATTTGTACACTCTTTTAATATGGACTTGTATGGCAGATGCTCCACATATACAATAATTTAAATATAAAAGGAATATATCACTTTGTGGAGTGAAACTGTCAGTCTTTCACATAAACTGTTTAAGGGCCACAGAAAACATTACCACATATTTACCTTTGTTGTAGCCATGGTAGAAATAAATAAAAAAATGAACATAAGGTATTTAATGCAATCAACCCTGAGGCATTTTTGTCTAATTCAAAATACATAGCTAATGCACTAAATATTGGTTGGACATGAAAATATAAATATGGTAAAATTCCCCACTTTAGTCAGGCCTATTTGATTATTATCGCTGCAGACAAAAAGGTTTGTATAAAAGCACATTAGTGTTCTGACAAGGGTGTGGGATTTTAATGGACTGTGTAGCTTGGCTCAGAGAACCACTGGCAACTCAATTTTGCTGATTACAGAAAATAAAGTCTGTAAGAACTTGCATATACACTCCAAATCTGATAGCTGAAAGCATTTCTGTGACATTCTCTTGTGTGTCTATATGCCAAACATTTTTCATATTCTAGTTATTACTTATTAGTTTCTTTTTTCTACTGTACATTATAATATTTGCATACTAGAAAGGAAGTAGGCACAATGAGCTCATACACAGGGAAAATGTAGCTGCTGATTATTACCCCCAATTTCCTTTGAGGTGAAAAAATGGCTTTTGTGGGTTTCTTTAGGTGGTCTAGAAAAGCTAGATCTATGTTTGGATAAATCCATGTGTAGAGAAAGCGTGCCAGAGTGGAACACTGTTTGCTGGTGATTAAGAGCAATGTGCTGGGAATCACACCAAGATGTGTCACTGTCCAAAAAGACCAAATACCAGATTGAATTTAAAGCCACAGGTTTATTTTCATTAGTTCTCCAGAAATAACAATAAGGGATCAAGCTATGATTCTAAAAATGGCACATATGTAGACTTTCCCCATTCACTTACAGTCCTATTCCAGCATTTTTTACCTCTAAAGCTGTTACCCTGGGGACCGGTTACCATGGTCACCTGATTTCCAAACCCAGTTGTTATCAGGTTGGGGGATGGCAGACATACTAACCCAGACAATACAAGCTCCAGTGCGCAGACACTCTGCAAATGCACAAAATTGTCATCTCAAATCTAGTTATAATGAGACAAAGAGAGAATAGAAGAGAAGAAAGGAAAAGAAAGGGGTGTGTTAAAAATTGTAATAAAATTTTAAAAAGCGTTAAAAAAAGTATTAACCAAATCATAAAAAAAAACATTAACAATTTACAGTCTGTATGTTTTCAATAAAAATGACTTTAATTGTTTAAAAAAGACTTTGAAGTCAGTCCTGTTATTTCATCTTATTCTTTTTTTTTTTATAGATTATTACACCCCATTGGACTACGCTTTAAAAATGATTTTCTGAGTAGCAGTAATAAAAGTTAGCTAGTTCCATTAGTACCAACGTAGTCCATCATTCAAAACTCAAAAAGGAAACAGACTGTTTCCCTACTTCCCTAAGCTGGGGAACACAAACCTTCCCAATACCTTTTCTTTTGACCTTAAAAAGAACAGAATATATTAATATCTTGAATGGGTGTATTGTGTGTGTGTGTGTGTGTGTGTGTGTGTGTGTGTGTGTGTGTGTGTGTGTGTGTGTGTGTGTGTGTGTGTGTGTTTATAGGTGTGTGCAGGTGTGTGGGCTTGGTTGGCTGGGTTGATGATGAATGGTCTGAGAAAACCTCAAGGAAATCTACCGTAAGCCAAAGCCACTGTCTACAAGGGAATAACATAATTTCTCTCTCTCTATATTTTTTTTTTACCAATTTCCTTCACATATATTAATATGACAATAGTCACAATAGCCCATTCACTACTATGACCATTATTTTGTACTCAAAACCAGAAGGTCGTACCCTAAACAAGAGCAATATTCATGTTTTGTTGTCATGGGGTACATTATATGCTCTACTGTGTGGACATCCCCCTCTGAAATCAATACTGTGTGGAAAAAAAAGCACTGGCTGTTGCCATCAATTACATTGAAACTTGTGTGGGTCTTTAGTTCTAACCTTTTTTCTTGCCTGATTCTATTCCAACCTAACCTGAATGCAACAGTCCAAATGGGAGATGCCAAAGACATTTTAGTGTGTGCTCATAGTGTTTCAACACACAAACTTTTAATGTCACTGTGCTCAAGTCTCAAATGAAAATATAAATGAGCTACATTTGGTTTAGAAAACATGTATTAGGCTTTCAGAGACTAAACTAATATTAGTATCTGGGTCTATTAAATACTGACTTCTTTTCTTGATGACTGGCAACATAATTACTTATGCGATTGATTTACTGAAAACGTACATTAAAAGGTACAATGTCATGTTGGCAGGTGTTGTAATATTGAAGTTTAAGTCTTATTTTTCAGAGAGAGAGAGAGAGAGAGAGAGAGAGAGAGAGAGAGAGAGAGAGAGAGAGAGAGAGAGAGAAAAAGAGAGAGAGAGAGAGAGAGAGAGAGAGAGAGAGAGAGAGAGAGAGAGAGAGAGAGAGAGAGAGAGAGAGAGAGAGAGAGAGAGTTCCTTCAGGCAGGCAATCAGACAAACTGCTCTCTCCTAAATAAGATCTTAAATAAGACACAACACACTGTCAGTACATGCCAACAAGGACACACACCATCCCTTACAGCCCCTTTCACCCTTTTCTCCCTATCATTTCCACAGTAACCATGGTAACAAGTACCATTCATTGCCCATGCCCCACACCACACGCAGATGTTCCTCTCTTGCTGTGAAACTCTCTACACATCTTACTCCATCCCTGTCTATACCACACTCATTGCTGTCACTCATCTTACTATACCACTTATACATGTGTATATGTGTACATTTATATATATTACATATAAAGGTATAAACATGTTCATAAAAAAAACAGCATCACACACCATAAACAGCAAATTTACAGTAGTATGGTTCATGTGGTTCTAAGACTCAAATAATTTTATTTCTTATTTAAAACAATTATCACCCCACAGAATATAAAATCTGAATTTGCTGCACACCTAGTGTGAATGGATTTTTTGTGAATTACTCAGCAGGCCTGGTAGACCTTTATGCGAGCATTTCAACTACCATCTACCACTTAGCATCAGCCAAAAGGCAGGACATCTAATCAGTGCATGCTTTCTTTGATCAGCGTGAGCACATCTGTACAGTGCTTGAAGATAAGGTGTAGTGGTGTAGAGAAAAATCTTTTTTTATCCAGGTGTGTAAAGGTTCCATCCAATAGCAGCATAGTTTGCTCCTGGGTGGCTTGGAGTACCTACACATCTGCTTTATTTAAATGCATACAACCAGCCAAGATTGACCATAACTAATCCAGAAGAAAACTACTGGATTGTTACCTGTGAATAAGTGCATTAATCCAGGATATGAATAATTACTGGGAAGGTAAAGTGCTTAACCGAAGCTTTATAGTATAGTATAGCTATATAGTATTCTATATATAAGTATAGCTTTTTAACAAAGAAAAAATCTAAAATGTTTATGCAAAATTGTACTTTCTGAAATATACATATTTTCCTCCTGAATCTGTTAAGGGAACAACTGTACATAGATACACTGTAAATGTAAAAATGCAATTATTGGCGAAAATGTAAATGTCACCAAGCACCAGGACATAACAATAAAGCAGAGGTTGTATCTTGTGAAGAATGTTTCATAATTTCCTTTGTACATAATGATTCTAATCCTTCAATGCTCAAGGGCCAAATGATTCTTAAATTATTAATCCTTACTAAGCCAGATAGCTGTATGTGAGGAACAGCTGAGCTAAACAGAACAATATTAAAACAGTGAACTATTGAGTATGCTTATAGGAGGTAGGCTACAACTTAAACACCAAGTTTTGGAACTCCCAGGTATGTTGGGCTATCTAAAGAGCTGTCGCTGAAATCAGAGCAAACATTTTCACCTTAAATGAAATAATGAGCATTTTTTAAACTTCCCTTTCTTTCCAAGCTGGCACTAAGTGGTGCCTGACATTGAGCCAAATACATGCAGTCCAAGTCCACCTACTGGAGGCTTTTCTTCTTCGGTTACTAACACTTTTCAGCATCATTCACTCATTTGATCAGCCTGAGGAGACATGAGGTCAACAAGTCCCTTTTCCAGGTTCTGGAAATATATGAGGAAAAAGAAAAGACCAAGCCAATACAAGGATATAAAGCCTGCTGTGTTGTAGTCCTCAGTAAAAGAAACTGTATTAGTGAAAAGGCAATGCCAAAAAGCTTGTAAAGACTCTGGTGCAAGGGAAATACTTTGAAACATTTAACAGTATTTAGCAACATTTAATTTTCCCAGTTAGGTTTTCCTTTTTTTATTGAAAAGGCTTCTCAAGGGTTCTGTAAATAATTAAAGCTTACATTGTATATAGTTTTGACAAAGACGCAATGTTACTCACAGTTTTTTTCACATTGTGAATAAATCACATGTGATTCCAAAGGTAAATCGTAAGTAAATTCATGATGGAGGAGACAATGCCTAATAAACAAATGCATTTAATTTGATTAGGCACTGCATAGTATAAGATGATTCACAATCTGATCTCACAATAACTTAGATATCTAACAGCAAACAACATTAATTCTTATTTTTTCAGTAATACATTATTGGCTAGAGAAGCACAAACATCCCAGGAAAGCAGCACTAGCTGAAAAGTGTCTACGCATGTGTATATTTTTTGGCTTATCTATTCATTTTAGGTAAGTAAATATGCACACTGAGCACTGCTGGCTTGACAACATTTTTAGACCAGTACGCACCTGTGAGATGTGAGCACATCACCAAAACATCACATCTAGAAACTAATTTGTGTACTGTGAGCAATATTTGTCCAAGTGCAAGTCTTCAAAATTTTACTTTGACCAATTTCTAAACAGATAACACTGTTTGCAGCCAAGTTCTACATAGAAGCTTTAAGTGTTTTCACAGAAAGATCACAGAGATCAGAAGATCAAATCAGTACTTGCATGGTGTTATCAGTCACCAAAGCGGTTTCATCTTTCATCTGTTTGCTCTGTTATTGTGCATGGATTAATAGACCAAAATGACCAGAATTAATAAGAGGAAGTCAGAGTACTCTGTACTCAGTCACTCTCAGTCAAGAGCCATTCAGAGATGCCAACTCAAACAAGGTGACCTCAACCAGGTCACGAAACTATGAATCAACTTGGCATATGGTTTGAAAAAAGGTAGCAAGCTTGTCTTCTCATTACAAAAAAAAACCTTCAAGCTTGTAGGCCCCCTTGAACTATAAATCAAACCCCTCAGATCAAAATTGCGAATTTGGTGGCAAGATTGGGGAATATGTGGTGTTTTTCATGGGGGCCGGTATTATGGTGATGAGAACAAGACGTCAATGAGGTTGGCTAGGAGTGGGCAGAATGTGTGTGTTGGAAGAATGAAAGTCAGAGAACAGACCACCAAAGAGATGTTAGAATTACTGTCTGTGCTGGACAGGGCATGATAGGAATACTCTGGGTGCCAGACTGTCTACAGAAGGCGGATTGGTTAGGCCAACCACAGTTTATGGAAAATATTGTGTGTCAGAAGATAAAGAAAATGCAGAGACATGGGTAACTCAATTGAAATGAGTATAGGAAATATGCATGCATATGTGATTTCTCAATGTGATTTAAATCTAAATCTATGACTAAAGGTTAGGAAAAAAGCATCTAAAATTAGCAGGACCACATAGAGACTTCAAGCAAAATCCAACCCAAGCTGAGGCTTAAGCACTCCTTATTAAAGCATATGTCTCAGCCTGTTCATTAAATCAATGCTTATTATTGCTGGCTGCATCTGCAGTAAGTACTGGCCTTGTAATTAAATTTCACTGAACTAAGCTTTTTAAAGGAAAAAAGCTTACTGCATGTAAAAGTAAACATTATGTGTACAACTGACAGATTGATTAAAGAAGGGTTTGCATTTTTAAATTTTTGAATATTTTAACTATACTTGTACACAACTGTACACCTGCACAATTTGCACAATTATCCAATTAATATTAGAACAACTTCATTTAATGTTAGTTCATCAAACATCACAATGGAGAAAATTTGATAACAGTTCAGTAATAGCATGACTGTTGATGCCAGGAACACTGGTTTGATTAGTTCCTGCAACATAATCTTCAGACTTTACACAGTATGATTAAAAAGCAGAAATGTCTAGTTGATGGGTCCAGGGAGGACTGGCCAAACTGGCAGCTACAGTATGGTAACTCTAATAAGAACTCTTTGAAATTATGCAGTTAAAGCATCTCAACACACCAAACCTTGAGGTGGATAAGCTGCAACAGCATCAGTTTCCACTCTTGTCAGCCAAGAACAGGAATCTGAGGTTGCAGTGGGCAAATAGTCACCCAAACTTGACAGCTGAAGACCAGAAAATGTTTTTCCAGTGTTCACCTGCCTAGTTTTGATGAATGGCCTATGATAGAGCTCACTATTATTCTGTTTGAGAGAAATAAAGACTGGGAAAACACGAGACACATGGAAAAATGATACACATTGGGTGGAAGGAAAAAGATGGACAGCCAGAAAGGGTCTTGATTAAGAGGGTGTGTTGAGAAAGAAAATGAAAGAAATGTTTAATAGAGAGGGTAAGTACTGAGGCAGATCAAAACACTTTCCAGTCATTTTTCCTGATTTCCTCTTAAGTGTAACTCTACATGATTTTTATTTCATACTCTTTTGGATTATTTTCAGATGTTGATCTGTTTTTTTGGGTTCATCCCAACATTCTGCTCATTCTTCATTTCTCTCAGCAGGGGATTTAGATTATCAAGGTTGGCAACCCTGGAGGAAGGGCAAACGTTAAAAGCATTTAACTTTAACAGCCCTAAAAAATGTCAGCTGTATGTTGGTACAGTTTAACATTGGCTACATTTAATTCCAACCAACTGCCATTTAAGGATTTACTAACAAGAGCAAAGGCAATATTATTGTGGCAAATGAAAAGATAGGAATAGAAAAAAGCAGGTCTAATCCGTGTTTATATAATGTCAAATGAACTTACTTGATTAGAATGTATGGTTGTATGGGTATGAATATGCAATACAGTTTGTGAAAATGGTGATTTAGAAGATGGTCTGATGAGAGAAAAGCAGCTGAAATAACAAGCAAGTTTATGAACAGTATGTATCCAATTGGTATCAATCACCTCAAGAGTCAACTGACTTTTTTATTTGTTTGCACATCCTCTTTCATCGAGGGAACTGTGAGAATTTATCCGGAAGAAGAAAAAAAACTATATATCATAGTGTCATTGAGTCTCTCAGAAGCAAAATACAAGCACAAACGGCATACTGAGAACTTATGCTGACCTTCTGGAAAATAAATAACTTGGAAGAAGCATTTAGGCTGAGACACAACAATGGAAAATAGAGCTAATACAAATTGTTGCATAAAGTAGGACTGTTATGATGTTAGATCCTGTTATACAAAAAAATGAGGTGCTCAGGATATACAATATTGTGACAATGAGTATTAGAATAGTGTTTTTATTTTGTTAGGATTTTAACAATTAGATTGATCTGCAAATGTCAAGACATCAGTGAACAGCAGAGTTTTCTTAACTGTACTCCTTTTTGTCCTTCAGGTCACAGCTAGCACTAGAACATGATGTCAGAATTAGCCACCTGCTGTCAGGACAGAGTGTCATGCTACTCATGTTGTTATCTGTGTTTACTTATGAACATACTGACTAAATCGGACACTGTGGGAAACGTACAGGTTCATGAACCTGTCACCCTCAAAGACACACCCACACCAAGGCCACCTACTGGCACCTACATGCTTTAACAGTCTTTCTCTGAGCCCAAAGAAATTCTTAACAATCCACCACAACACGTGATGATATTTGATTACAATGACCATTACGATCACCATGGCCTAGTAGACATTATCATCCTTGGTCAGAAAAAAATACTTTACCAGATGTTCTATCATGAGCCTGAGAAAGATTGGATGGTTGAAGATAAGGCAGGAATAAGATTTTAATGAAAGACACAGGGGTAAAACAAAAAAAGTGTATTTTTACTGAACCATACATATGTTTTTTCATTTAAAAAAGACATTTTGAGTCGGTGCCACTATTTGGTTGCCTGAATGCATATTATTATGAGAAGCGAACAGATCGCATATCATTTTAGAAATATTCGATACCATCCAGCAGACAACCTATGAAATTGTACATACTGCTCATTTATAAACATATGCTGAACACTTTTCTAGACTTATATATAAAGAGCTTTTGTTGCCTCCAGTCCTGTATGTTATAGTCCATGAGAACAGGTAGCCACAGTCTGGCTCATATTTTCAGTGGGGCACGTTTGAACATGACCCCACCATGGGCCAAGTTTTATGTTACAGGAAGCTGTCCCTAGGTAGTTTCCTCAACTAGCAACAGTCCAGATGTGTCCATACATTTGGATTTATTAAATTTGATTAGTTTTTCCAAGTGGATTCAGCAAAATAATATTACTTAACACCAAAGCGTGGAGATTGCTGAGACAGGTGGAAAAATTTACTGCGCTTTAATGCACCTACTGTTACCCCACCTGCACTTGCATGCAAACGCATACAGCACATGCAAAATAAACATCCAGCATCAGGCAGGCTGTGACGAAATACTGCAAATAAAATGGCCCCAAAGCGCTCTTGAACATCTCCGTGTCTAATGTATAACATAAGTAAAGATTCCACAATGTGATATTGATATTGCATGCTTTTAAGCACAGCTGGGTAGATCATAGTTTAGGGAAAGAAAAAAAAAAACCCACCAATATATGATTCATACAGGAAACAGGCCAGAAAAAAACATTATAGTAAAGTATGCTTTGAACATTCCATTAAGACTGTCAAGTGAATTTCTCTTGACAATAATATGTACATTTAAATCTATCTATCTATCTATCTATCTATCTATCTATCTATCTATCTATCTATCTATCTATCTATCTATCTATCTATCTATCTGTCTGTCTGTCTGTCTGTCTGTCTGTCTGTCTGTCTGTCTGTCTGTCTGTCTGTCTGTCTGTCTGTCTGTCCACAACAGAAAATGGATTATGTGAATGGATGGAAGAGTTACCACTCTTGATCAAACAGCATCTAGGGTAAAAACATTCTCTCTATTCATTGTTCTATACAGTAATTCCCAGAATTTTTCTAAAGTCAGAATGAAGTTTTTCGAGAATGTTCCAGATTATACATTTCCAGAAATTTTTTTATATAAAACTGGTTACCTGGTTGAGTAAATTGAAACCCATGTCACATTTCTGGATCAGGCTTGCTCAGAGAGGTACCTACCACGAAGACCAATTTCTGTCTATGTGGATCAGAAGCAGGAGCCACAGCCGGTTTGGCACAATGCATACCCATGTGTGCGGTATGGTGAAGCTGGAACTGTGTGGGGATTACAGTGGTGCTACAGCTAAAACAATCTCATCCTGCGGATTGTCCAAGTATTCTGTTTGGTTTTTTGGGGCTTTGAGGAATGCAGTGGAATAAATAAAAGGACATTTTAAAACAGTGAAAAACCAACACTAGTTCTGTGTGGCATGTAATGAGATCTAAAAGATGGTGTGTGCTAATAATAACTGCCAAGAGGTTTTTTCCACAATACGCAGGAAAATAAAAAAACAATATTTTGTCTAAACCATTTATCATTGGTAACTACCAACTAATGGTTTTGCTATAAAAAAAAGCAGTATAGTTTTTTTTTGCAAAAAATCTGTAGAGCTGTCATATCTCTCTTGTTTTTAAAAACTCATACAGTTTACCACTCAAAGTAGTTTTACTATTTTTCTCTTTTTCCTTTTCTCTCCCCTTTACTTTCCTTCATGCCCCCTTCAACAGAGTGCTGAAATATTCTTCTGGTGCTGCACTTCCTCACTTACTACTCTTCCCTTTACACGGAACCCACATTCCAATTCTGTGATCACAGACAACTGAAGTCTTCAAATATTAAGGTTAAATGAAGCGAGAACCATGTGGAATTCTGGTATTTATCTTAACTGTTTTTTCTGGAAACAGTTTTTTAGCACAAATGCTTCTTTGACAGCATACAATCTTGTGGGCCTTTGAAGTCCAATAAGTTCATGTACCCAGAGAAGAAAGACAAACAGAAAACAATTTCCTTTCAGTTGCACAGAGGCAAAACTAGCTTTAGATGATGAATGGCCCAAATGATGCATGGCTGCTACACTAATCACACTGGCCTTAAGTCAGACCAAAGCATAATCAGCATGATCCATATTTTCTTTTTAAATGTAGAAAAGATTGTAAAATTGCAGTTATATCACTGTTTGTCTCACATTTCTCACAACAGTCTCACATTTTTTCCATCTAAGTAGGCAAAGACGAGGTAGATCTGACTACTTTAAGGTTTGCTCTGTATAATTTTCAGCCTGAGTTTCCCGAAATGTTCCTGAAACTATTGCTGTGATGCACAAGTAGGATGGCACTGGATGAAGAAAAACTTATACAGTAACATAGACCCAACCCAGATTTCAAGTGATGATGCAGCAGAACTTAATTTTCTTTAGTCTTTCCCTAGAACAAGCATCCCCAACCTTTTTTTGCCACGGACCGGATTATTGTCAGACAATATTTTCACGGACCAGCCTTTAAGGTGTGGCGGATAAATACAACAAAATAAAATGATACGACCGGCATAAAAACTGGTATTTTATAAATATAATAATAAACGTGAATCCACTGTGTTGTTTTTTTGTTTATTTTGCTAGCTTGGGGGATTCAATTTAGCGGTAGCGGATGGAGGTAAGACATGTGACCGAGGCATCATGACATGCATCAAGAGTGAGTCATAGACAGATGTGGAGGGGAGAATCCGGTAATTTTCCAATATAAAACAACATTCAGAATCAGATAATAAATAAAACGGAAATAAAGTTATGTATTCTTTTTGTGCGGCCCGGTACCAATTGACCCACGGACTGGTGCCGGTCTGCTGCCCTGGGGTTGGGGACCACTGCCCTAGAGGATCTTTACAAGTTCAGACAGGGAGCAAATGTTATTGTTGGCCAGTTCTGCAGCATTGCATGAGAAGGACTGTTGCTGTAATAAATATTGGTATGGCTGTAATTTGGCCTTTGGTCAAAGATGCTTACTGTTGTATAATACTTTTCTAATACCTTTTCTAAATTCTAAAAAAGTAAAACAGGTTCCTTGTGACCATGTACTGTGCATGCAAAACACTAGATGCTACACATTTTGCTAATGATTTGCTGTAGCGGATATCATAGCACAATTACCTTAAGAACATTTAACAGTAAGTACTTTCAGTATTAGTAACAAGGACATTTTCTAACCTCAAGGAAACAGGTCCCTGCGGCTGTGTTCTCCTTGATGGATGCATTATAGAAGCTGCTGCCAAAGACTGGCTTGTTGTCATTAATATCCTGTAGACTGATTTCCACCATGGCAGTAGAGGATAAAGGGGGCTTTCCACTATCTGTAGCCACTACCTTGACATTTGCTTTTGGATCTGTCTCATAATCCAGTTGAGTAGCTGTAGTGATGATGCCTGTCACAGTGTCTATGGTAAACCAATTAGTAAGTGTCCCCTTGTTGGGCAGGATGCTGTAGCGAATGTCACCATTTGGGCCTTGGTCCTTGTCTCGTGCTGTTACTTGCAAAACAAAGCTTCCTGGGTAAACTATCTCTGGGATAGTCTGTTTGTATGCTTGCTGATCAAACAGAGGAGGGTTATCATTGATATCAGTGACTTGGATTGTAAAAGAGGATTCAGCTCGGAGTGGTGGGGTGCCAGAATCTGTAGCCATGACCCGGAGCTCATATGAGTCTCTCTCTTCGCGATCCAGAACCTGGTCCACACAGATAAGGTAGATGATGCTGTCCTTAGTAGTGAGAGCAAACTTGCCATCCCCACCTTCCAAGGAAACATTAACATTTGAATATTCACCATAATCTGGGTCTGAAACGGAAATACGGGCAACATATTGCCCAGGTTGAGCGCCTTCAGATATTCGAGGTGACCCGTCCTCACTGAGGAAGATGATAGTCATTGTGGGCTGATTATCATTGTAGTCACGAACATGGATAGTGACAAATGTATTAGTGATCTCTGGGTGGCTGGCATTATCTTTGGCTTGTACAACAAGCTCATGGACCTTTCTGACTTCATAATCCAAAGGCTTGTTAAGTGTGATGATTCCAGAACGCGAGTCAATAACAAAGTACCGATCAGGGTCACTTTGTCTGCGGTTAATTTCATAAAGAACAAGGCCATTGTCACCTTCATCTGCATCAGAAGCAAAGACTTGTAGGATGTTGCTACCCTGGGGGAGACTTTCAGAGATGATGGCATGGTATCTGCTCTGATTAAAAACAGGAGCATGGTCATTAATATCTTGAACTGCCACATCTAGAGTCATTTGACCTGTTTTTTTAGGAGATCCACCATCAAAGGCCTCCAAAACTAAAGAGTAAGAAGACCGCTTTTCTCGGTCAAGAACACCATTGACCACCAGGTCCAAGTAAAGAACCTTATTTGCTGCCCTCTTAGTTTCTAGTCTGAACACTTGCCCAACATTTCCATCTTTGATGAGATATCCTTGAGTGGAAAGCTGATCTTCGTCAGCATCAGTGGCTGGCTCAAGGGAAAACCTTGTCCCCACTGCAGTCTGCTCAGGAATCTTCAAATAGACCTTATTCTTGGGGAACACTGGAGCATGGTCATTAATGTCATTTACTGTAATGGATACCTTCACTGTGAGGCCAGTCATGGTAACTGCTATAAAGCTATAATGGTCTCTCTCCTCCCGATCCAAACGCCGAGCAGTCTTGATAATGCCAGTGGTCTCATCAATGTGGAGGTCAGTTCCCACACTAGTGCCCTCATGATCAGATATAAAGTAGAGGGAGGCTGTTTCTCCAGGAGGTAACCCAGCACTGATGTCACCAACTATTGTCCCTGCAGGCTGTTCTTCATCCAGCTGTAACTCCAGGATGCTTGCTGTTGCATCGGCATTAACTTTTACTGTTAACAATTCCACAGTCAAAAAAACAAGTAAAAACATTTTTAGTCTCCAGGTATTGTCTCCACAGCTTCTCAATAACTTCATCACAGCACGATTCTCTTACACCTGCAAGAGAAGAGAAAGAAAACAGATCACAGCCTGGAATCACACTAATAAAACACATTCACACACCAGACGCATGTCAAATTCCACCACTGTTGTCTTTAAGGCACTGGAATGCATGTGAGGTCTGGTGTGGATCAGTTTTGCAGATTATGTTTGTGTTACACAGCAGCTTTCTTGTCAGTGTTCTTCACAGTGCTCTTCTAAAGCTGTAATATTGAAAAAAGTTCAATATCTTTAAGTACTTTCAGTACATTTATACATTTATGTACATAAATAAAAGTGTGTGCTTTGCATACCCTGACATTTTACACTAGGGTGGTCAAATAAATTTGCTGGGGTGGCAGTGTAAACTGGGGCAAAATACTGGAATATAATCCAAAGAAAGAATTTAATCTGCATCTCTTTAATAGTAACCTACTAGTATGTAATGTCAGTTTCATATATTCAGAGAGTCTCAAGCGTGACATTGGGCGTACCTCTTAGCTGCACAAATGGCTCAATACACACAGACTATATAGAATCATAAGAATAAATAGAATTATAAATACATTTTCAATAGCTTAAATGTAATGCCACTTTAGTAGGGTTTATATCCAGAATGCTTAAAAGGATTTGAACATAGACATTCAGGAATAGTTTACAGACTGGTAGAAATAAGGCTTGTTTACCTAATTTCTGATGTTACCATTAATTCAGGAGCACTAACCTAAGGGAACATTCTCGTAATATGGGCAATGAATAAAATGTAATATCTTCAAAAAGATTTTAGGTCTGTAAATGTATCCAAAATACAGATGTATAGCTACTATATGATATTTATACAGAGAGAGAGAGAGAGAGAGAGAGAGAGAGAGAGAGAGAGAGAGAGAGAGAGCAGAAATCAGATTTGGGCCAAAATTGTGTGCTGGAGCTGATGGCTCCACTCCTGTCATATATAGGAATGCAGACCACTAAGAGCCACAGGTGGCCAGACTTACCTATGCTATTTCATCTATCACTATAGAAACATTGCAGAGATTAAACCGATGTACAGTTTTGAATGGAACAGTGGCCAAACCCCGGAGTTCAGCCTGCATTATGCTGGGGCAGCATGCAGCTTGTCAATGGAAGTGAGGTTCCCCAAACCATACTGGCAAAATACTTGGACTATTATTGTAGACTGAATTTGTGCCCAGATTATGACTGCAATTTGTCCTTGTCAGTACCCCTTTAGAATGTGCATCTACACAAACTGAACGAAATAAGGGAAATAAGAAACATGAATATGCACTTAAATATATTTTTTATTTGCTTAGTTTTGTTTTATGACTCTAGATCACAAACTTTCAGCTTTGAATATTTTTTACACTCCCTCTAGTGGCAAACAAATAGTGTAAGCAAAAATACTCACAGGGGTATGTGTATATTCTCCAGGTCTAAAATAGGTAATTTGGCCAAACAAGAGGATGCACAAGCTTGAGCAATATAAAATGACTTATCTGTAGGCCCACATCAATAGAAAAATCTCCCCACTGTAAGAGTCCATTTTACAGATACAGTACATACACTTAGTTACTTTTATGAGGGTTTGTGATGAACATTGGAATATTGAGGGTTAAGTTGGAGTTGAGGAAATGACACCCCCTGCAGGCTTTGGTTAGGACTGCAGTAGTCTAATGCATGTAACAGACACAGTGGAAACACGGAGACCAATAGAAGCCAAGTTAAATAGGCTCCAGAGTCACGCATTACCACACTGCCTCAACATTCTTTCTTATATATTCTTGTATTTAACAGCTTATTAAAATATGCCATGGTCCCAACGATCCCTCAATCACATAGAATAAACAGGCCGGACTAAATGATTGACAGGGGCGTCTGAGGAAAACTAGTAGTGAGGGCTTTTTCTTTTCATGGCATAACTACATGGCAGCACTTCAGCACTTCAATTGCCATCTCAGAACAGCTGGAGATCAGGATTTGTGTTGTATGTAGTATATTTTTTAGAGACGTATAGACTATTTTGTGATACATGATATTTCCTTTTGCATTGTATTTTATTCCTTTGTTGCATTTTTGTTGTACATTGTAACAATTATGTGCTGTATTATAAGAAGGCATTAGTGAGAATCCGGATCAAGTTGATGAAGTAGTGAGGAATGAAGAATACTGATTTGCTTACGTTTCGTCTACAAACATCCTTACTCCCTCAAATGTGTTGCTTTTGATACTTTGTAATATTTTTTATTTCCCTGACCACCAACCTAAACCATGTGATCAAATAAATTCCTCTTTTGTTATAAATCGACCACTGATCTATCTCTATGTACAGTACCTATTTAATCATCAGCCTAAATAGACTGCCCACCGATATTTATTAAAAGATCTCTTTGTGCTTATCTAATTATAAATTGAATATATTTAAACAATAAATAAATTAATTAAGCTTTCACTCTTGAAATTCTGTCTTCCAGGAGGTCGCATTTCATAATGCTGACATGGTGCAACTTTCACATCCCAAAGCTGACGGGGTAAGGAATGCACCCCAATTCTCTGTCTAAGACTTGGACAAGCACAAAGCCTAAGCCCTCTGCATATAGCCTTCCAGCTGTCATCAGAGAATTAGTATTGGGGCAAAGGTGGCAGACGGGTTCCAGTCAGCAACAACTTATAAGGATGGAGACTGATCCTTTAACATCCAACTTGGTGCTCTGAGCAGAGACAGCAGCTGCAGCACTCCAACTGAGCTGAAGAACAGAAAAATGTAGCATGCCTTAATGTTTTTTTTTTGTCTATAGTGTGGAGATTGTCGGAAATGTGTGTAATGGCATGAAATGGCATCTTCACGTAGTTAAATTTTGACATTTCCTGCTATATATAGTTCTGAAGGCATGTTTTCCTGAACTGAAATACGGTTCACTTTTGCACATACTGTATTTTAATCACAAGTAAAGTTATACTTTTTAGAAATCTGCTCTCTCTCCAAAATTAAAACATGGAAAATTTGATTCCAGTTCCACTTAAAAATTCCACCAACATACTGTCTGTGTAAATGCAGGAGCTATTTCATTCCATTTCAATAACAGTTGAACACTGAGCATAAGGGATACACTGCTCCACCTCAATGACAATGCTCCTTTGCAGAGCACCATGCAAACAAACATGGCATGTGTGCTTATATGTGTGAGGAAACGTTGAACTTTTGTAGGTTTTATTTGCTTTTAATTTCACTTATGATAACATATAACTATCTTTAGGATCCACTCTCTACATACCCACCATTATTTATAGCCTAAAATCATTTTTGTAGCATTGGCTTCAATTTCTTCTTCCTTACCTGTATATTTGTGTGTGTGTGTGTGTGTGTGTGTGTGTGTGTGTGTGTGTGTGTGTGTGTGTGTGTGTGTGTGTGTGTATATATATATATACACAAAATGTATACATTGTTTTATGTCTTTAGGTAGATGTGTTGATGAATAAGATGAAATTAATACTATATTTAATGCATGTTCTGAGAATCTGGTACGGTATTCTATATGTGTGACCTGTTTTTGACCTTTTAATACAAGTATACCAAGTACTAAACCATGTAAATCTCCACAGAGTAGTTAAATATCAGATATAACGCAGTATCTTATCTATTAGAATGTTTCAACTTAGACCCGTTTACAAATGTCAAGAACTAAATGCTTCACTTACAATTTCTTTATTGCAATAAACCATTGCTGGGGAGATTATGCTCCTGGGCACCATTACATGCTGAGATTTTCAGTGTATAAATATCCTCTGTGCATTTCAGCAAACACTTCCTAACAGTAAATCATCAATATGGGCCTAAAACGCTACTGCAAGCCAGTGGAGTCCTATAAGTGCCAGAACATGAGTCAGGCTAGCTTTACTTACAGAAGGTGCACATACAGGCTGTGGAAAACACTACCTACTGATATGTACACAAAACTGCAAAGTCTGTCGAGGTTAAGTGAACAAATTATGTCATGTTTTGATTTACAGACATACCAATGATGCAAAGCAGCATCGACAGTGCTGTGTAACACTTTTATGGACAGTTCGCTACACATTACACACACACATCGCCACTTGTTTTGCTTTTATTATACAGCCTCTTGGTAAAGCAAGTTTAATGGGATATGAAATTTCCTGAAAAAGCGTTGTAACCGCAGAAATGCAGAGTTGTAAACGCCAGGGTTTCCAACTTTTCCCCTTCAAAATAGAAGCAAGGCCAGAGGAAACAAAGCAAGGGTTTCAGGCAGTGACCCAGCTAAGTCCAGGTGATACATATTTTATGCCAGACCGCATGCTCCTGTGGGCCACTTGCTTTCACTGTAAACCTGAACTGTCTATGTTATCAATGGGTTGGATGCTATGCGCTCCCTTTTCGTTTAATTTCTTTTTAATTCACCTACTTCAAGAACTATATTTCATCAGTGCTTAGCATCTCTCTCAGTCTCTGTTGCAATGCTGAAATCATTCTTTCATCCAACCGATCTCTGAAGCATCAACCATGGGTGAAACACAATGTTTGTTTAAGTCCCGAGTAGGCTCCAAAAAGGCTCCACAGTATATCAAACATTTTCTAACTTTTATTGTCGCATTCTGTTCTATTCAAACTTTGCTAAAAATTCACTTATTTAATAGAGTGAAAGAATGAATAATTGCATAGCTATTGTTTAACTCATATATTTTCCCTTATGAAATTTTGTAGATTCAATAGCTTTCAATTTTTTTTTTTATTGAATAGCCTGTGTGCGTGTGTGTGTGTGTGTGTGTGTGTGTGTGTGTGTGTGTGTGTGTGTGTGTGTGTGTGTGTGTGTGTGTGTCAGAAAGAGAGAGAGAGAGAGAGAGAGAGAGAGAGAGAGAGAAACTAAGAAACTAAGTACTGAGGCAAATCTAAAACAACCTGCGGTTCAATGTTGTGATCAGGGCTCAATTCATTCCTGCACGACTGTGGTGAGATGCATGCTCTCCTGATAAATAAAACTTGAAAGGAATAAGGAGAAAGACTAAGTCACTGAATTATTAACAAGCAAGAACCGACTGGTTATTGGAGATGTCAAGATGTTAAACACTGGAACTGTGGTATATCAGGTTCGTGTGTCCCCTGTTCACATTCCAGCCATGAAATAATGCAGAAATGCCTGAATCTGACCCAAATTCCCTGAGCTATTAAACAGCACACAATCAGATTGCATTTTGGACTACAAAAAGAAAATGACCGGCTTTATATTATAGTGTTCTTATGTGATCTTACAGCTCTGATGAATTAGACTTGTTAATGTTCAGTAGGTCGCTTTTTGCTCTAAATGCAGTATACTTTAGTAGCTTCATCATACACTTTTATTTTCTGCCTGATATGTTGAAATTGGCCTAGAGTTTCTGGTGCTCAGCAATACTCTTAATGATGTGGCACACAAAAGTGAACACATTTTGCTTCAGAGGTACCTTGGTAGTCTTTCAAAAAACATCTACCACTATAAGTCTGCATCTATAATGGGAAAACCATACAAGCTTTGCCTGGTTCAACTTGTTCCTAATATTTTATCTAAGCAAATATATTGAATTGCCTACTTAGTTCAAATAGAGAGATTAAGCAAGTGGACTTCTTTCACACGATTGCAAAATAAATTCTGACTGTTCCACCATATATGTGAGTAATAGCAGGATATTAAAATGGAACATGTGAATAATATGGTGGTGAGTCTCATTAATCTCAGTCTTCACCTGACTGTAGAGCTAAGAGGTTGCATTATTATGAGTTTATTTATTTATTTTTATGAAAGCTGAAAAAGTCCATAGACCCTCCAAAACTAAACTTTACAACTTATGGTGGATAAAGTGTTTGTACCGATTTAAGGGATTTAAGTTTTGGCATAGTAAAGGCTTTTATTGGACTGAACACTTAAATAGTTAGTGTATTATAGTTAAGCAACTCCCGTTTTTAAACATTAAATACCCATTCTGGCCTCTAGAGCAAATCTTTTTCTGTAGCTTTTTTTAGAGAAGTGTTGTGCATTTCTGAAAAGTTACTTGTTGTATGGTTATGCATCAAAATTTTACTATATTTGCTATTCAGTCATTTTGTTGTTTATCAACACATGTAAAAAATATATATGTTGCTAAAATATTACAAACTGTAGAACTGTTTGCAGACTCTTCTGACTGTATTCACTTTTAAGCAACAAGATCATCTTTCACACAGGGCAGTCTACATTCATTACTCTATAGGAAATTAGTAGGAACTATGCATCAGCAGAGTTTTACAGGACTTGAGCAAACTCAGGCCTTATCTCCAAGCATTTTATTTCCAGACCATTTGCCTGAGGTTGGGCTTAAGCTCAATGCCCATTATCGGGGCAAAACACTACCAGAGCCAGTCACTCAAATTTTAGTCTTAAGGTCAGTCACTGATCTCAAAACTATTTAACTAAACTGAAGTTTGCTCCATTACCTAATGGAGCTGCTGATTCGGTGAAACACTGGCTCTTTTTTAAAGAGTTGCTTTTCTACTCTTTTTTTTTTTTTTACTGGTTTTTGCCTATAGCTATATATAGGGTTTATATTAGGAGTATAACTTTACACAAAATACATGGTTCAGTACGTACCTCGGTTCAATTTCGGTACAGTTAGGGGGGAGTAACATAAAACATAAAATGGCTTGCCGTTTTTTATCAACACAGTTTATTATTATTAACATTTGTGATCATCAGCATTTGACCAGTTTACATTTGAAAACTATTTTAAATAAAATGTCTGCTTGGTTAAATAATATATAAAAAAATATTTTTTTTAATTTTTACAAAAAGTAAAAATGTACTTAAGTTTTTAAAAAGTAAGTGTTTGTGCATGTGTGTGCATGCGTGCGTGTGTGTGTGTGTGTGTGTGTGTGTGTGTGTGTGTGTGTGTGTGTGTGTGTGTGTGTGTGTTTAACTTTCGAAGGATATGATCTGCTTAATACTTCTGCTTATCCCAGCATATTTTAACGAACGTCTTCATTCCTTTTATCCTTCATTCATTACCCCCCCCCCCTTCATATGCGGAATTGTCAGAATTTTCTCCTTTTAAGAAAAATTCTTGAAGCTGTGCTGTACAACAAAAGCTAAAATAATGTGTGTAGCCACAGTGACACTGCGCTAACTCTAGTTTCTTTTTTATACCCCTGACATTGTTGTGCATGTTTTCAAGTTTAATAATAAAGTAAAATGCGCTCAAAGTTCGAGTCTAAAACAAACTTCCGGTTCGCCACTTAATACGGTACTGAGGGAACTTAGATTTTAACTACTTTCCGCATGTAAAAGGATTGCATTCAGAATGCGTTTAGCATTTGTACTGACCCGAGAGCCCTGTACTGAAAGTTTTCGGTATAAGTACGTGTACCGTTACACCGCTAATATAAATAAATATATATATATATATATATATATATATATAAATTACGGACTACTATATACAGTATTATAGCAGAAGACAAAACAAAAACATTATTTAAATAACACTGAAATGTTTAATATTAACAATGTTTTGGGTTACCCTAACCCTAACACTAACCCTAGGCAGAATGAAGAAATTAGAGGAGAACAACACAATCCTGAAGACCTAATAGCTTTTGTTTTTTAGCAAGTGTGTGTCAGCAAGCTGGCAGCGTATAGGGAGAAACAGATTAAAATGAAATGATTTGCAGACATAAAGGCTTTTAGTGTTAGGCTGCAGAATTGTTTTGGTTAATGTGGCAAGACTCAGATGATCAAGAAAAGAAGAAACAGAACATCTCACAGATGCCATAAGCGAATGGGGAGGGGTTGGAGTTTCCTGTGTAATTCTTGTATAAATGTTTCCCCCCAGCTACTTAAGGCAGAAGATCAGATGGAGATCTCACTCCTGTCATCTGTTACTCATTCTGATTCATGCGTGCGTGTGTGTGTGCCTGTGACTGTGTGTGTGTGTGTGTGTGTGTGTGTGTGTGTGTGTGTGTGTGTGTGTGTGTGTGTGTGTGTGTGTGTGGAGCTGCATTTTTTTAATTAGTATTTAGTATTTAACACTGAGTCTTTTTGACATTAATTTAAATTAATGGTGAATGAGGAAGCAGTTTGTGCCACAAAGGATAAAAAGTGAGTGATGGTCAGTATTATGGGACTTTATGGCAATAAACTCATGCATCTCCTTTATAGCCCATTACCCAATGAAAAAGAAAACTTTTTTCTTTTTTTTCCATGTTGTTTTGTCCCTGTTTATATGAACTGGCATGTGAATCAGTGCAAAAGGTTAAATAAAAGCAGAGAAGACCATTTTTACTTCACTTTTAATTCCATTCTTCATCAGAATCAGATTACTCGTGGAAACAGATGAATGCAAGTTAGTAATCTAAAGGGGGGGACAAAATCAAAACTCCCAATACAATAATAAACAAGATGCAAAGTGTATGTCAGGATAATGTTCTGACATCCTAATACACCCTGTCCTGGGGTTCAGGCTAGCATGTGTGTCCCAGTTACACTGAAAGTCCTCAATAAGAGCAGCTCTGTGATCGGCATCCAAGTGATGACGGGTAGCAATACTTACAGACTGCCCCTTACTGGGCACTTTTATATTTTATAACTGTGTGATTTGCGACCCATGCTGGGAATGCACATGTGCTCCGTACTTTCTGACCTCACGTGTGCTGTATTACAATGTCTACCGGACCAGTCTTGAGACCTCCAGGAAATAGATTTTTGTTTAGACTCAGATAGTCTTTATTTTTGTTCTCTTCTCAAAACATCTGATATCAGTATTTATATTAGTGTGATAGACTGACTTCTCTTCTAGAGTTCATTTCCAAACTAAGTTTTTACTTGCATAGGATCAGATCTATCCATATACCTGACCCAGTTTACTACAAGTTAGTGTAACTCCAGGGTCCCCGATATGATTCTAACCATTGGGCTACTGCTACAGTATGTGAAGATTCTTTGTATGTTCTTCCAATGTCGAACTGGGTTTCCTCTGTGTTCTTTGGTTTCCTCTGACCTCCTTAAAACAGGTGGACTGACAGTTTTCATTCCCCAAGGTGTAAAAAGTGTGTATGAATAGTGTCCTAAAACTGAATGGCTTTCCACCCAGTAAATGTATCCACAGTATACACAGCCTGCTCATTTTAAACAGCTTTTAACTTTTAACTAAATTGTTACAAGTTGCTTTACTACACAAGTTCTATAGCTCAGTATTGTGGGTGATTTAACAGTTTAATAAGGAACTTAAATGTTAGCTGTCATCAGTAATCTGGTGAGGTGTCCATGCAACCCAAAAGATTACCATGGCCCTTCAGGGGGTATCACAGCATAGCCGAGCAGTAGCTACGACCAAATGGTAATGCGGTCAAAAAATGACCATATGTTTCTCGTTATGATGAGATTCGGTTTTCCAGGCAAGTTCCTTCAGAAGAAAGGGGATCTCTACTTGAGCCCTTAGTCTGAGGACGGCCAAGTATACCTGGGGACAGATATTGCAATTGACTCCCTCTCTCCATGAGACATGGTAAAATAATATAACCGGAAAATTGCCAATAAATTTGTTTAAAATAATATGAAATGCTAAATTTTCTTTCTGGTATCGTTTAAAATCTTTGCAAGCAAAATAATCAATAGATCAGTAATTCACCATAAGGGATAAATACAAACATATCAATGGATCAGTAATTCCCCATAAGGGAAAAATATTCATATGTTTAGCAATTTGCATAATTTATCCTTCATCAGCGTCACTTTGCATAATGTATTCGCATATAAACCGGAGTCAGAGCAACTTTATTGATCTGTTACACCAGCAAGTGAATGAAAGGTGTTACAAAAATTCCAAGTGTAAAGAAAGAGATAGCCTTAAACTGATTTATCCTTATAAAGATCACTGTTGCTCTCTTAATCATCCCCCAATGCTGCACCCCAAATCCTACAGCTAATCCAAGTATGCAATGCCTGATGCTGATTGACCATTTCCACTGCTCATTAACGCCAATCTGGATTTGCTTGAAGGCTTGCAGTACAGTATGTGTTAAATGCTTTCAGCTATTGCACTAAAAAGAGCACGTCTCAGAGATGGTGATATGAATGAAGTCGCCTCCTACCAGTCTGTTCACGCGTTAGACTGCATGGAGATAAATATGCATGAATGGGAAATACACTCCACCAAAAGCTTACGCTCTGATTGACTATAAAACACATAAAGCCAACTCTGGTGCATTGCAAAAGGCAAATCATTACACATTTGTGTGCATCGCAGCTTGTAGTCAGACACTGAATGCTTACATGCATGAGGTCGAAGCTTCTGATGATGGTCCCGTTGTTCCTCTAAGAACCCGGCTCGGATGCTGATGTGTCCCAAACAAGAAAAAAAAGACCTTTTATAGATCCGGGCTAAAATCCATTTCCACTGCAAATATGAATTCTGTATCTTATTTTTCCATATATATATATATATATATATATATATATATATATATATATATATATATATATATATATAAAAAAAAAACGCGCTTGCGTTTCAGTCGCAAATACTATTAGATGTCCACTCCAGTGTGCCGCCCGTCAGGTGCGCGTAAATGCCGTGCAGGCTGCACAGACCAGCGTCTTTTCTGCCTGTTTAAAATGAGGCCACTGGGTCCTACGACCCGTCCTGTTTCTCGCGTATTAAAGAGCGCGTTTAACAAGGCGCCTTCGTATAACGGTCCAGCACGAGAGTCCGATCCGGCGGAGCGCAAGCGCGCAGAGGGAAATCGAATACGGCGACGAGTCCCCGCCCCCCTCTGATTAGAACCGCTAATGTATTAGACACGTGGGGGAGTCACACAAAAGAGGGGGAGAGCGGAGAGAAAAAAAAAGGGCTGCTATAGATGAAAAAAAAGGATGAAGGCTGTTCTGCTTAAGCTTTGGTGCCACCATGCTCTGCCGTGAAGAAATAATTTTACAAGACAAAGAGCCTGGAGAGAAAGCTTTAGACTAGGTGTGCTTGTGAATTCATTAGTCTTCTAGTACAACTACTAGTACCACTCATACTTACATTACTCAAATACATTATTATTAATAATAATAATAATAATAATAATAATAATAATGTTTCACAATCATCTACTATCGTGCATAGGTGAAAACTATTAATTGTCTGTGTATTTTGTTACAGTCCTCCACGAAACAAAGAAGACATCAAAAGAAACAAAAAAGATATATATATATATATATATATATATATATATATATATATATATATATATTGTAGAAGTCTTTGGTTGTTATTGTAACACAATTTAACACAAAGAAAAAAATTAGATAACAATGTGGGGTTTACATGAATGTAGTGTTTATGGAGGAAGATTTGAGATGGTGGGTCCTTGGTATTGTTGATGAGGTCAGTTGAGGATGGAATGAATTTGTTTTGTGGCATGACGTTTTGGGTCTGCCAGAGAGGAATAACTCCAAAAGTTTGTGTCCAATATATAAGTGGCAGATTGCAGCCAATCACCTTCTTAGCAATGTGAATGAGTCTGCCTTTGTCTTTAGCAGTAAAAGTAGCATAGCGATAGAGGAGGTAAGTTTGGGGGTATAGAAGTGCCCCATCATTGACTGGTAGGTAGAATTTCTTCAGCTGTCGCAGTGAGTACAACCTCCAGTGTGCTTTTTAAATCAGAGTACTGAAAAAAAAACAGTTGGGTAGTCACACCAGGTAATACAAGCTATCATACTGAAGCAGATGTATCTTAAAATGATACTATTTGTATTGCTTGTATTAGACCTAAAATGTATATGTACAGTAGCAATAAAGGCTAAACTAGCATCTAAACATTTATAACATCAATACATTATGGTATAATGGATCTTGCAAGGGTTAATTCAACAAAAGTGATTTTGCCATGCTAAACTTTACATTAATGTAAAATATGGCTATAAACATGCTGAACAGATCTAAGTTTGATGTGATTTCCAAAATATTCAGTTTAATTTGATTTGACAATGGACATCAGCTTTATATATGTTAGTGTCTATACATAATTACGGATAATATTTTACAAAAGTAGTTGTTGATTAATGTAAAATAAGGCTTGATTTTATGCATATAGCATCATTGTGGTTTAAGCTCAACCTTGGGTGGTGTGCAGCTAAAATTAAGAAGCACCAGAAATGTCAGCAGGACAGTGAGGCCATTAATCAATTTGGATTTAGGTTAGCCTTATTCTGCCTCCAGTGGGCCAGAACGTGTGGATGGAGGGAGGGTGTGCAGGCAGTGTGCACGGGCTGTGAAATAATCTACAGGAAAAAGAAAAAGGCAAAAATCATTCTAATTTATATTCAGACAGAGCAGAAGTGTCTTTCTAGCCAAATGTGACAGAAACACCCCAAAAACATGTATATTTTATATTTTAAAGTTCGTCCATAGCACTGTTCACTTTTTCTTTTCAGAAGGCGTTGATTAATTTTTAATAACATCATTTGTGACAGAACTAAACATTTATATGATTGGTTTATATTAACTCGTGTTCTAATAAATCATCCTTTCTATAATAATCTATTCACAAGAACTAGTAAAACAGATGTTCAAATAAGCCAATTAAAAGGTGTGTAACTGTTCATATGGTGACAGTTTCTATGAGGAGAAATCTATTTAGAAATTTTGGAAGGAGTCTAGTGTCCACTTTTTGTAAGTCAACACAGTAAAGTCTTAAGTATTAAGATAACAAGACAAAAATATAACAAAAATGTTACATTTAACTATAAATGGATACAAATATATTGTTGTTCATATATTGATTTTTAATAAATAAAATGTATGCGGTGTTCAACTTTCTTGGTGGCAACACATCAAACCACATTGTCAGTGATTTTTATATATAACAACACACCCCATCATGTTTCATGCTTTAGTATCACATTATTCTAAGAGGAGAGCACTGCTATCAGATGGAGGGATCTTTACATTTGTTTACTTAATTGACCTGTATGTGTAAAATCTTTTGGATTCTTTTTCAGACCTCTTTCATGTCAGTTTTAGACACATATCCCAAGACTCTGCTTATGTCTCAGAACATGTCTCAGTGTCTTAAGCATGCTTTATTGTAAGGCATGAGTATTTTAAAGGAACTGGAGAGACATCAGTGCAGTTTGTCTTTCTGAACCAAATATATCAGCAATCGTAAATGACTCAGTCACTGTGAAGTCATTTGTTTCTGCTTCAGTTGAAGTTAATGATGGTTCTCGTCTGGTTTTCGTAAGTTCAACATTTTTAATGGATATTTACAAGCTTGGGTAAAGATGAGTCATTTGTTTGTATATATTACAATCATACAGCTATAAATACATATATCTATAAAATAAAAAAAATAAAATGTATTAATGTGTTAAAGAAGTTCCACATGACCTTTTTGTGAGAATGAGTGGTATCAGTGCATCAGCTGGCTAGGTCCAGTTCAGTCACGTCCTTTTATCTGATATTCACTTCCTTCAACTCACAGGCAGCAATGAGGTCACTCACCATGCTGCTAAAGGGGAAAAGGGGGTTAGTTTCCATCACACCATCATAACAATTTTTATTTCTCAGCCTGTTATTCTGAAAGACCAAAGTGACCAAGCATCAGTGATAAAACTGTGCACATATTCAAATCCCAAAGGTTGAAAAAACTAATATAAAATGATGGGTTGAGATGGACTACAACACACTGGGTAATAAAATGAACACCTGGAATTTTAAATAATTCTTATGATGAATGTATACAGCTTGAAACATGTCAGAAAGGCAGCCATTACAAATCACCTCTGTTTGTTGATTTGGGAAATCATGTAATGGGGCTCAGGTCATGGCAAAGAGAGCTTTTTTAGAGCATTGTTTGGTACTCTAAAATAAAAGCTTGTGTTAATAAATGTCTAACAGCTCTTGGAAGTCACTTTAATTAAAATTAATTAATTTTGCTTGTACAAATATCAGTCAATAAAATCATGTCTAATCCAAATGATCCCAAATAACAAATTTCACAGTGTTAAAATGACACATACAGTTTGGTAGACAGGCGGTTTACTGTGCACCAGTGTCTTCCTTTACAACTCAAAATGATTTATGGACAGCACACGAGTCCAATAGTCGGAGCTTTCTGAAATGAAAGGGAACATGGTTGCTTTCTTCTCACAGAACTCCCACGCTGTCAAGAAGCACTCCAGGAGCAGTT
Source organism: Silurus aristotelis (assembly GCF_946808225.1). Classification (NCBI taxonomy): domain Eukaryota; kingdom Metazoa; phylum Chordata; class Actinopteri; order Siluriformes; family Siluridae; genus Silurus; species Silurus aristotelis. The sequence goes on from NC_139591.1 coordinate 9,433,690, forward strand.
GTTGGAAAAATGATGCAGGTAATAAAAATATACACAAAAAAAACCCCAAGCTGATAGCTTTATTAAGTATATAAATTATAAACATGTATACACTTTTTAATGACTTTTTTATGCCTTTGTTCTAAATCTAGATATAGATGGAATTGAAAAACATGAATATGTCTGAGACTCAGCTGGAAGCAAGATCTACATGCAAGTACTTTCCTTACACATGCACTGATGTTTTGAACTTAGGTTGCTTGTATGAATAGAATCATATCTAGTTATAGCTAATAGTAATTCGATGATGGCAGGATCTTTTAAATAAAATACAATTAAAATACAATAAAAATAAAAATAACTACAGTTGCATCCACTTAGTCTTCATTTCAACACATATATAGATTACCACATTTAATAAAAAAAATATTGAATACCGTTTTATTTAAAAAACAAAAGGCACTACTTGGGAGAGTACTTGGGTTCTTTGTTTGCCTGTAATATCTTGACATCACCTGACAACCGCAGTGAATTTTTTTTTTTTTACATTAAAAGCTTAGAAAAACAGTAAACAATTACTTTAAATGTATTTATTGTGGCTCTACTATTTTTGGTCTTTCATAGATAAACTTCTGTGTGTTTTGAAACTCATCACATATTTAATGTAATTTTAACCTTCGACAGTTTACTGAGAATTACAGAATAATCTCAAGGGCTATACCTCAGCTTTTGAAGACGCCTGTTCTCTAGCTCGATGATATTTACTTCCCGCTTCCTCTCTCATAACCCATTGGGATGTCTTTGCATTGGCAACTTCGTTCTATTCTTAGACCTGAAGGTAATGACACAAATAGTTGTGGGAACAGAAGGAGGAACAGGAAAAAGCAGATGTGCAGCTATGTTGCCCACTGATGACACTAACGTCAACCTTATTGTGGACTAAACTGGGCAACGTTGACTGACTATTATAACAAAAGCGGGTGTTGACTTGTGGAGTTTATGTAGTTTTCTACTCTCTTTGATAATATAA